>NC_081556.1:31718170-31860670 GCF_963082655.1 Stomoxys calcitrans | reverse complement strand
CATGTTAATTTGTGAACAAAGTACAGATCGCAGTTATCATCCGATCGTCATCAAATTCGGTACAGGTTTGTTTTTCGACCTAGCGACAAAGTCTATTGAAATTGGAAAAAATCGGTTCAGATTTGGATATAGCTCCCATCCGATTTTCAGTAATAATGCAATAAATGGTCATTTGTTAACCGATTCTCTCGATATTTGGCAGGGAGGATTTCCTCTTGACTCTCGATACAACTGGCGAATTTCATAGAAATCGGTTCAGATTTAGATATAGCTCTCATATATATTGGGTTGCCCAAAAAGTAATTGCGGATTTTTTAAAAGAAAGTAAATGCATTTTCAATAAAACTTAGAATGAACTTTAATCAAATATACCTTTTTTACACTTTTTTTCTAAAGCAAGCTAAAAGTAACAGCTGATAACTGACAGAAGAAAGAATGCAATTACAGAGTCACAAGCTGTGAAAAAAATTGTCAACGCCGACTATATGAAAAATCCGCAATTACTTTTTGGGCAACCTACATATCGCACGATTTTCACTCCTAGAGCCACTGCAAGCGCATTTATTGGCCAAACTTCCTAAAACTTCGTATAATGCTTTCCTCGACGACTGTCACAGTATCTAAGAAGTTTGTTCGAAATCGGTTTAGATTTAGATATATCTCCCATATATATGTTCGTCCGATTTGCAGAAATTTGCAATAAAATGGTATTTTGTTAAACGATTCTCTCCGAATTTGGCAGGAAGGATTTTCTTACGACTCTCGATATTACTGGTGAATTTCATAGATATCGGTCCAGATTTACATATGTGTATCGCACGATTTTCACTTCTAGAGCCCTTGCAAAAGCATTGTTTGACCAATCTTGCCAACATTTTGCACAACGCTTTCCTCGACAACTGCCACATTATCTGTGTGAAGTTTAATCAAAATCGGTTCAGAATTATATATATCTCCCATATATGCAATATGCCCGTCAGATTTTGGGTAATATGCAATAATGTTGTCATTTGTCAACCGTAGTTATTACAGTTTGAACATATTTGCTCGCCGAGGTCCATCAAAATTGGTTCACAATTGGATATAGCTCCCACATTGTGCTTATAGGTTTTGCCCGACTTTTGCCTTTCCTTACTGGTTTGCCAAATATTTAGGTTACATGGGTGCATACAAACTTTTGTGACTCAGTGTAAGTGACAGATTTTCACTTCCGGTTCCTTTGTAAAAGCACTTATCAACCATTCTTTTCAATTTTTTTTGCAGAATAATTTCTTCTATGGCTATCACTATGTGTTCGAAGTTTGATCAAAATCGATTCAGATTGTCTAGTGTGGGACAGTTCGTAAGCCATATCCGAATCCATATACTTTCCCTATTGACACTAATGAGGCCATGGTTATTACAATTTGGAACAGTTTCGCCCAATTTTCACCCTTGGGGACTTTCCTTACTTGTTTTCCTTAACAATTAAAAGGCTCGGGAAGAAATAGTTGCATAAATTCCTCAAAAACCTTTGGTGGGTATACAAACTTCAGCTCTGACGTATTTAATGTATTTTTACTTGTTGTTCTCCCAATGTCCTTTGGAATTCCAGAATAGAGACAAACGTTTGTTAAACTCTGCTACAGTTGACATTTGGTGTTAGCTCTTTACTTTTTTCTGCGTATACCCCTAACATTTCGTTTTACAATCATTTAGAGCGGAAATGTTTCAGCTCCTCCGTGATGTGTTAGTGATACTGTCACACACACTCACACACACACTAATACCAACACCCTGACAAACGAGTCCAAGAAGATTTGACTTTGGGGATCTTACACGCGCATTCTTTTATATATACGTACTGGCTTGGAATAGATGTACATGTTTATGTATCTGGCTATGTGTTTGTAGATATTCATGTATATTGCTCTGACCTCCATACCAAAATAAATTACTTTAGTTATCTATTAAAAACCAACGCTGACAGACAGACATACTGCATAGCAAACATGTTCGCCTTACTATCTGACATGGTTTTGCTTATACATACATACGCATACATGGGAAGCGGAGTATAGCAGTTATTGCGATATGTATGCTTAGAGTTGAAAACATGTGTGAATTTCTGTGTAAATATATGTGAGCAAACGTTCGCACATACATACTCGCACATTTATACATATGAGCATATCTGTATATGTTCCTTATGGACTTGGGAGTGTTTGCGTTTTGCCATTGCTGGTGTTTGTGTTTGACTTTCTGTTTTATATAAAAACATGTACGTAATAGATATGACAATATTGTGTAGAATGTGAAGATGGGTATGAGAAAAGCTAAACGATTTTGTCCCTAATGAACAGTGGCTCAAAGTTAGAGGAGTAAAGGAATTGCTTTAAAAATCAACTACAACGGCAACAAAATGCTACATATTGTGACGGAGAATGGTAAGACCAAATATATATTGGGTTGCCCAAAAAGTAATTGCGGATTTTTTAAAAGAAAGTAAATGCATTTTTAATAAAACTTAGAATGAACTTTAATCAAATATAATTTTTTTACACTTTTTTCTAAAGCAAGCTAAAAGTAACAGCTGATAACTGACAGAAGAAAGAATGCAATTACAGAGTCACAGGCTGTGAAAAAATTTGTCAACGCCGACTATATGAAAAATCCGCAATTACTTTTTGGGCAACCAATACAATGGTAAACAAAGGAATAGTAAAAACGGACCCCACCCAACGTTGACGACCCACGCAAACGAAAAAAAGACCATGATATGCTGATCTGCACCTGGAATATCCGCACTCTTTATAGAGAAGGTGCAGTATACGCGCTGGCGAATGTAAAGGGTGATTTTTTTGAGGTTAGGATTTTCATGCATTAGTATTTGACAGATCACGTGGGATCTCAGACATGGTATCAAAGAGAAAGATGCTCAGTATGCTTTGACATTTCATCATGAATAGACTTACTAACGAGCAACGCTTGCAAATCATTGAATTTTATTACCAAAATCAGTGTTCGGTTCGAAATGTGTTCAAATTTTGACAAATTTTGTTCAGCGATGAGGCTCATTTCTGGTTGAATGGCTACGTAAATAAGCAAAATTGCCGCATTTGGAGTGAAGAGCAACCAGAAGCCGTTCAAGAACTGCCCATGCATCCCGAAAAATGCACTGTTTGGTGTGGTTTGTACGCTGGTGGAATCATTGGACCGTATTTTTTCAAAGATGCTGTTGGACGCAACGTTACGGTGAATGAACACATTTCGAACCGAACACTGATTTTGGTAATAAAATTCAATGATTTGCAAGCGTTGCTCGTTAGTAAGTCTATTCATGATGAAATGTCAAAGCATACTGAGCATCTTTCTCTTTGACACCATGTCTGAAATCCCACGTGATCTGTCAAATACTAATGCATGAAAATCCTAACCTCAAAAAAATCACCCTTTATTAGAGAAGTACAAGGCAGATATTACCGCCTTACAGGAAGTGCGATGGACTGGGAATGGCGTCACTACAACACCAAACGATGATGAACTATACTATAGCTGTCATAACACGAGACATAAATTTGGCTGTGGATTTGGGGTTAGTCGGAGACTGAAACACCTTGTCTCCGGCTTTACTCTGGTGGATGAGAGGCCACAATCCGAATAAAAGCCATATTCTTCAACATCAGCCTTATTTGTGGCCATGCGCCGGCGGAAGACAAAGACGAGCAGACCAAGGATATTTTCTACGAGCGCCTAGAAAAAGAATATAACCGCTGCCCCGCCAAATTGCAAATTTGCAAATTTTGCCCATGAACACTCCACTAAGGAACAGGGGCAAACTTCTCAATGATAAGGGACCTCCTTTTTATAGCCGCGTCCGAACGGCGAGTCGCAGTGCGACACCTCTTTGGAGAGAAGTTTTACATGGCAAGTACCTCACAAATGTCGCCAGCATAAGGAGGGGAAAACCACCGCTGAAAATTTTTTCTGATGATCTCGCCAGGATTCGAACCCAGGCGTTCAGCGTCATAGGCGGACATGCTAACCTCTGCGCTACGGATGGCCTGCCCCGCCTATGATATTAAAATCGTTCTGGGAGATTCTAATGCGAAGATAGGGAAGGAATGATCCAACAGTCGGAAGGTTTAGCCTCCACGAGATAATGTCCAGCAATAGGTTGAGGCTGATAGATTTCGTTGCGGCAATGGTAGTTAGTAGCACCAGATTTCAACATAAAAATATTCACGAAGCCACATGGCTGTCACCCGATCAAAACACGAGAAACCAAATTGATCACGTTGTGGTAGATGGAAGGCATTCTTCCAGCGTGTTAGATGTACGATCGATCCGTGGAGCGAATATAGATTCGGATCATTACCTTGTTGCAGTAAAAGGTTCGCACCCGTTTGAACATGGCGAGGAAAGTACGATCTGACACTGCACGGAAGCTGGACATTGAAAAACTGCAAACACAACGAATGGCAGCGGCATACCCCACTCGACTGAACCCAACTGCTTGATGAAAGCACTCCGTGATCTGATGATATAATGGCGAACAGTGGCAAACTATATACTCCATGGAAAATGCCGCGAAATCCAAGAGTGCCGAGATGCTACTGAAGCCTAGAATGCGGCATATAGAGCAACCCTGCAATCAGTAGCAGTAGAGCAACCCTGCGAGAAGGTAGAGGTATCGGGAGAAAAGGAGAGAGGAGAAACGTCTTTTCCGCAGAAAGAAAAACAAAGACGTGATTGCGAGCGAATTGAGATGTACAGGGTCAGAATGTAATCCGGAAATTCTACCAAGAAACCCATGGTACGACCAAGAGTGCCGAGATGCTACTAAAGCCTAGAATTCGGCATATAGAGCAACCCTGCAATCAGTAGCAACGTAGAAGTAGAGGCATCGTGAGAAAAGGAGAGAGGAGAAACGTCTTTTCCGCAGAAAGAAAAAGGAAATGTTAAGACGTGATTGAGAGCGAATTGAGATGCACAGGGTCAGAATGTAGTCCGGAAATTCTACCAAAGAATTAAACATCAAGCCAATGGCTTTGGTGCAGGCACATCCTCCTGCAGAGACAAAGAACGAAATCTGGTAACTGACACAAATAACATGCTGAGGATATGGAAAGAACATTTTACCCAACTGCTAGTGTCCGATGTTGGCGGCGAAGAGGTTACCGCAGAACCAATCCCTGATGATGGTATAGAATGTTTACCACCTATTCAGAATGAGGTCCACTTGGTGTCAGAGATTTTAGAATGAGCGCAGAAGATCGAGGCGCTTGGAACGCTATTCTACGTTCGGCTAGTGGAACAAATATTCTGTCATAGCCAATTAAAGTAAAGTAGAGTAAGTCTTTGGGATACGTCTTCAAAACAGGGAAAATTTAACAGCGACTGGTATGTAGCGATTAGACCTACAACTCCACGTATGTATATCTTTAAGATAGAGTTGGTGAAGGAAATTAGGTCTTCTTCGATGCTAACTCAGCTTTAAGATAACCGAGGTTTTGTTCCGCGAAATATACGGCCATAGGACATTTGCTTACCCAGCGTCAAGATGGGCGACATCTTGTTCCGCGAAATACTCGCCACAGGGACTTTGCTAACCTGCAATCACAGCATCAGTCTATGCATCATTTTCGCGGTCATTGTAGAAGGCGTCCACCTAAACAAGTAGCTCGTACAGAGGAGAAGTCGGTGATTCCGCGGCACAATCTACGCCAATCGGAGATCTATTCATGACCCGACACCTATTGACGGCCCGGTACGCAGTAAAGCCTTACAGCCTATCCTACGGTTCGAAGAAGCGTCTTGCGTCTTCTAACTTCATATGGATCGACTACAAACCCATTAGGGTTACCTGACTGCGCTATTTGAGTGAACTGCTTAAAAAACAAACAGTATGCCTATGTCAACAAAAGGTCGGTGGAGACTACCCTGCACGAGTGTGTGCATAAAATAGAAGAATCCTCACCCCAGTGAGGTATGTTCTCGCCGATTTTATGGAACCTCGTGAAAAATGAAATCCTGATCGATTTCGGCGGGGGTGGTACGAAGATAATAGCCTATGTGGAAGAAATCGTGTTGCTGGTCCGAGGCAGGTTTCTGTCGAGAAGAGGACTCGTATGAGGAAATTCGAGAAGTTCCAGAAACAGGCCTCGTCGGCGTACTGAGATCCGCACCACAGGCAGGTCTGGAAGCGATGCTGGATATGCAGCCCATTGGAGCCTATATTCGAACCTGTGTCGCCAAGATCGCGTTTAGACTGAGGGAAATCAAGGAGGACAATTGTATTCTGGATGTTAAGGATAGGGAAGGTAGACTGAGGAGGATCTCCGCCTACCTGGCACCACTACTATGGCCTAAAAGCTTTCAGCATTCGTTTTCCTGAATGGAATGAGTTGAAGGCGAATGCTGTGTTTGAGAAGGATGAGACCTCAATCTTCACCGATGGCTCCAAGATGGAGTCAGAGACAGCATGTGGTGGACACTGACACGGAAATTAGCATTTATTGATATCTTGTCTTTTTTCACGCACAATAGAATACAATTTTTATTTTGCAATTTATACAATTTTTCTTTAACAACGGTGGAATCTGTTGGACTTTTGCTGGTTTTAATTTTGTTCATACTTCCATGTCCCGCTAACATTGGGCCGCACTTTCTTCTATTTTTTTTTATTTCTCCATCCATCTTAGTAATAGGGGTTACTATACTCCAGTTATAACCCGTTCATTGATCTGGAGAAAGTATAACGAAAAGAATTTCTTTAGTTCCCAAGGGAAAAAGTCGAAATTTTCACCCATTTTTTTTATATTACCTTTAAAAAGGTTTTTTTCCATTTTTTTATTAATACTTCTTTTCTTTTCCACTGGATGAGATGAATCTTTATTGAAGAAACGGTAGTTGGCATACCAAAATTTTATCTCTTTGTTTTGATTATGAATCAAAATGTCATAGGACTCTCACTAAGCACCTGTAGAGTTACTACACAAAAGTCCTATGAGCAATACGTAAGGTACTGTATAAACCTCAAGCACTTGCTTGAGTGCCAACACGGAATAAATCTATCGAAATGATTTACTCCATTAAGGAAAAGAAGAAAAATTTATAATTAAATTAAATAGTCCTGAGTTATATTTTATGACATTATTTTTCCTACAATCTTAAGAGTCGGGAAAAAAACGGATGGGATTTGATGGAGCATGCATTCCGATATATATCGGATGGTACGAAAATGTTGGCAACACAATGTAACAAAATTTTGACATTTTATTGTCTCCCTAATTCTACCTTCCGGCCAACGGTGTAGTCTTCCGCAGCCAATATAACAATCTTTCTTTTTCTCCAAGCCATCGAAGCAAAAGCATCAAAAAGTTCTTTTGAAAATCTTTAATATCAAAACCATCCAAGTTGAATAATTACAATTAAATAGTGGAAGGAATTTATTTTACGTTGCCTGGTTTTTAAGACCTCTGTTAAAAAGGGTAAGAATGTTGAAAAAGTGCAAAGTAAAAATTTTCTAAAACCACATTTTTTAGGTCTTCGCTCCAGGCATAAATTCCACCACATATACTATCATCGTTTTAAAAGATAATTCTTGTCATAATTTTTCATAAAAATAACCAGAAAAGTGGAAAGTGTTTCTTTGCCAAAAGGGGAAAAAAACTCGAAAAATACATGTGTCCTACCCACAGGGTAGGCATTGTGTTCAATTTTTTTTTAAGAAATTCTGGTCACTTTAAGTGCCACCCCATCAGATGATAGAACGTTTATAAGGAATTAATCGAGTTAAAAATGTAATTGGAGGAAAAAGAGAAGAATTGGAAATGCTAATAATTTGATGTGTAGATTCTCCCAGTTCAGAGACCCCTTGAATAAATTTACGTTTGGTTCTGGGCTCTACGTAACCTCTTTTTTTTTACGTGCCCTACCATAGAGATCCACTAATTTAATTCCTCCCAACATTCTGAGGCGATGACCGCCATCGTACCAAACCGTCCCATCACCAACAACTTTGAAAACCAGTCACTCAACTTATTGGAATTCCCAAAATAAAGTGACTTTAGAAGAGTAATTCTTACTGTTGCATCCAACCCCATCAATCTCTCATCCAGTTAAGCCCAGCAAACCACGACAAAACGTGTAAACTCCACAAGCTGAAATGAAATTAAATTTTGTTTTACAAAAAGGTGTCTTCGCATAGAGCTGCGGCCACCAGCAAAACTATACAACACCTAAAGCCCAAGATTTAAACCACCACAGGTTCAGCCGCCTATCTTTTTCATCACGAATATCATCACTTTGGAAATTATGATGCAGCATTATTAACTACAATGATCAATATTCAAAATCTCGAGACAAAGTCTTATAAGGATAACTGATTTTTAAAGTATCGTTAAGTATAAGAAATTAATATATAAGATCTTCGAAGCATTACCTATACCTGACCTATAACTTTGCAATCCATTTATAATGCATTAGATTTTTCATTAAAATTTTTCATAGATTTCAAAATCAATTTAAAAAAAAGAAACCCTTATTTTAAATTACAATCTTATAAAAAAAAAAAAAAAAATGTATTTGCACAACATATAGGTAATGAATCAGAAGACCCAATCTTCAAAGCACATACTTATTTTTGTTTCTCACTGTTCGATCGATGCAAGAAATTCATTCATAGCAACACCTATTGATAATAAGACTGAGTTACTATAAGTGAGTAATTCATAGCAAAAATTCCGTAAAATTAAGAAGCAGCATACACATCGACTGGAGGCCTTCACGACGAGCGCAGTATGTTGGTAAGTGTCATTTTTTTTTCATCCATTCATAAATTTCTTATATCGATCAAAGAGCAAATTGTTAAGAGAGTTTAATTGTTATAAAGTGTTATACACCCACTCAGTTCTTGTTTGACCAGGCCCCCCCTTTAATGGAGCATGCTCCCCCTTTTTGCCTAAACAAAGCATCTCTCTCATAGAATTGTAAATTTGAAGATAAGAAGCATATTGCATTGTTTTTTTTTTGTTTTGCTTTTAAGAAATGCTTCCATGAATCATAAGATACTTTCTTTGAAATATTAACCCTTTCGAGGTTATAATTAATGAAGTTTACTATGAATTCATATCCCTTTAAAAAGTTTATAGATAATTATTGTTCTCGTATTCCAACTATATTTTTTTTTTTTCTTCTAAAATCATTTAATATGAAAACTATTTCAATTAATAGAATCTAAGACTATTTAATATAGGAATTAATATGATTTGAATAAATTTTGTATATTTTAAAATGAAGCTATAAAAACCTTTCAAGACGTTTCTTACAACATGGAATAGGGTCATAATATTGGTGTCATAGATTTATTTTAGGGGTCCTATAGTAACCAATTTTGCCAATAGGACAGAGGATGGTGCGGGTTTCGAGGCAAGACTCTCATAACAGCAGAGAGTCAATGTTTTCTTGTTGGGTATAACCATCAAGTCTATTTTTCTAGGGTTTTCCTAATAACAACCGTAAATTTCAATTTAAGGAAAAAGGGGTATTTTTAGCACCACATAACTTCTAGACCATTAGTTTTTATCCTTTTAGAGTAAATAAAAAGGGAGTCCAAAATAATTTGTGTAATAAGAACCAGGCTTTTGTAGAGAAGGACGCGAACCCCCCTCCCGACTGTAGCTAGTGCTTCAATGGCTCCCGAAGTCCTACCTCTGCTTGAGTTCCAAGATGCGTAAGAAACGTATTTTTAAAATTTGCATCTTCAACAGTTTTATGACTGTGTACATTACAAGCATTGGGGGTCTACTCCGACGCACTCAATATCGGTATGTCTCGAAGACTGACGGACGAGTGTACCGTCTTCCAGGCAAAAGTCTGTGATATTGCAGTAGCCCCAAGAGAAATTCTGGTAAGGGATTTAAGGCGGCGCTCAAGGCTTAAAGCCTTCGAGGACGGTGAGTTCGAGGTGCGCTGCGGATTGTTTGGCGTTCCTGGATTGGCTCCGAGTCCATGATATAACGTTGACATGGGTTCCCGGTCATGAGGGAATTCCAGGGAATGAGGGGGCGGACGAATGCGCCAAGAGCGGTTCGTCTGCGCCTGGCGAACCAGCCAACGGTCTTACCTACGTGCCATTTGTCGAGCTACTGAACACAATAGAAGAAATGGGAGCCGATTCTTCTGAGATCTGGGTGAACTTGCGAACGTACCTCTGGGACGTCTCCTGAGATTTGTTGAAGGGACGGAATGGTTCCGACGGGGGCTGTCATAAGCGCCGGCAAAGATACATCGGTGCTTGCGTTTTTCAACCCCCGCTTTTTCATTCCGAGGACTCTTATCTTCCTTCTCTTCCCTTTCTTTCTATGATATCACAATAGGCTTAACTGGCCTCCGAGTAAACTCTCCCAAAGTGGGCAACCAATTCAATCTAACTTACCTAAAGGGACACATACTACTACGAGCTCACCAAATAGTTTGGACAAGTGATAGCATGTGGCGAGGATGATGATACGTTGGGGCATTCCCTATGTCATTGCCTGGCTTTGGCGGCCAAACAACACCGGCACTTAGGTGGAAACAGATCCTGATGCTTGGCATTGGTTATTTAAAGACACCAATAACTCGCCATGTCATTTGAAATATCTGAGCACTCACTCGTTAACTTCCCGCGGCCTCATTTGCAGTTACTCCGCTTAAATACGAAGCTTTAAACTGTCCGAAACCTGCGGAAAAGCCTGATAGCATTCAGCTAAGCTTGATGTTCATCGTTATCACGGATAACATCACACAAGTCGGAACTCTAAGTTCCTGTGTGGTGCTCACATTTATTCCACGTCGACCGGGGCTTGTAAATATACAATATATCACCAGATACCCATGAATTCTGAAAAGTGCATTTGTGAAACAACTTTCCGAAAATTTTACGCAATGGCAATGGCCTAATAGACTCAAAAAAGGCTGAACCGACTTTTATGACAGATGGTAGAGTTTGGGCCCTCGGTGAAAATGGGGTACCTCATTTTCTGATATCCGCGAAGGGTTGCTCCCCATAACCCCAATTTTCAAAAACTCCAGATCTCGGAGATGGGTTCATCGATTTTAGCGAAATACTGCATTCCCTTTTATGGCAACCCAAAAACACAAAATTAGTATAAAACTTGGGGTCAAATAACCAAGGGGGAAGCCCCATCCCAAAATCCACGCAAACGGGCATGTTTGCCGATTGGGCCAATATGGGTGTCAAATGAAAGGGAATTGGAAGAAGAATACGAAATTTATATAAAAATGTGGGGCAAATCCCCGGGGATACCACCCCCGAAGACACATTTCTGTAGAGAATTTGAATATGCCCAAATAAGTCACTAATGATGGCTAGTGAGCAGATAACCAAAGCAGATGAAATTGTTTTAATTTCACCAGCATTCGGATCTTGGTAGCCTTTGTGCCAGATACCCTGTTCAAAACTTAGACCACATTTGCATAAAGCTGCTATATAGACCGATTTTTCGATAAAGGGTCTAATGCCCACAAAACACTTTGCTTTTTATCCAATTTTGCTGAAATTTAAAACAATGGGTTATTTTAAGCCTCCCGACATCTGACTCAAATATGGTTAAGATCGGACTATATTTAGATATAGCTGCCATATAGACCGATCTCTCGAAAAAGGGTCTGCAGCCCATAAAAGCTTTATTTATTATCAGATTTAGCTGAAATTCAAAACAGTGGGTTATTTTGAGCCTCCCGACATCTGAGTCAAGTATGGTTTAGATCGGACTATATTTAGATATAGCTGCCATATAGACAGATCTTCCGATAAGGGGTCTGAAGCCCATTAAAGTTTTATTTATTATCCGATTATTACCCGATTTCGCTGAAATTCAAAACTGTGGGATTATTTTGAGCCTCCCGACATCTGACCCAAGTATGGTTTAGATCGGACTATATTTTGATATAGCTGTCATATAGACCGATCTCTCGAAAAAGGGTCTGAAGCCCATAAAAGCTTTATTTTTTATCCGATTTCTTTAAAATTTAAAACAGTGCGCAGCTTTAAGCCTCTTAACATCCGACCCAAATATGGTACAGATCGGACTATGTTAAGATATATCTGCCATATCTCCAGATAAAGGGTCTGAAGCCCATAAAAGCTTTATTTTTTAACCGATTTCGGTGAAATTTAAAACTGTGCGCAGCTTTAAGCCTCTCAACATCCGACCCAAATATGGTTCAGATCGGACAATATTTAGATATAGCTGTCATATAGAACTATCTACCGATAAAGGGTCTGAAGCCCATTAAAGCTTTATTTATTACCCGATTTCGGTGAAATTTAAAACTGTGCGCAGCTTTAAGCCTCTCAATATCCGACCCAAATATGGTTCAGATCGGACAATATTTAGATATAGCTGCCATATAGACCGATCTTCCGATAAGGGGTCTGAAGACCATAAAAGCTTTATTTTTTATCCGATTTCGCTGAAATTCAAAACAGTGCGCAGCTTTAGGCCTCTTAATATCCGACCCAAATATGGTACAGATCGAACTATATTTAGATATAGCTGCCATATAGACCGATCTCCAGATAAAGGGTCTGAAGCCCATAAAAGCTTTATTTTTTTAAACGATTTCGCTGAAATTTGAAACAGTGAGTAGTTTTAGGCCACCAGCTAACCGACCCAAATATGCTTCAGATCGGACTGTATTAAGATATAGCTGTCATATAGACCGACATACCGTTTAAGGGTCTGAAGCTCATAAAAGCTTTATTTATTACCAGATTTTGTTGATATTTGAAATACAAAATTCAACTCCGTGCCGAAGTTGGGTGCATAAGTTTTCCAATTTTCACCAGATTGTGGGGAAAGGGGGTTCACACATATACCCGAGTTGGTGGGTATCCATAGTTCGGCTGGCCGATTATAATGCCTTTTTACTTGTTTGTGATTTCTTTGAGTGACTGTATCGTTCTATTCTCCTTGTAACATATTTTCTGGTTTCCTTCACGATCTTTAATATTTTGTCCTCGTTGCGTTCAATGTTGAAGATAAATCTTTAACTTATACCAATTTAATGTAGCACGTTGGCTACATACATCAACATTATACGAGGGTGGGGAAATAAATTTATGTTTCCACAATTTCATAATACAGAATCTTACTTGGCTCACACATGTCGTTTCGAATGAAGATTTTCGATTTTTCCCCAAATTTTTATTTCTAACCCCCCCCTTGCGGGAAATTCGAAATTCCTTAAAAAACCGGAATTTGTTTCAACTTTCTTTCCATTATCACTAGAATTTGCGTTTCCTTTTTGGTTCATCATCATCAACAGCATGGATCCATAGCCATCTTTGGCCAGAAAGAGCGTATACTCTATTTTATACATGGGACCACCATTACCACCAATGCATGCAGGACATTCTCATTCAACATCCTGTTCATGTTGAACTGCACAGTGTCGTTTCATTGCCAATGCTTTTAACAAAACAAATGATGATCATAAATTACCCTCTTGAGATTAAGTAGAGAAATACCCAAACAGCGAGTCATTCCCCCCAAAGATGCTGCTCCTTTCCCCGCCCAACCCTTAGCCACCACCATTAGAGTCATAGCCAGCCATGCTGTAGGAAACACGCACAAAATTGAGAAAAAAAAAAAGAATTTCTATATATATGAGACCATTATGGGAAACAGTAGCCAACAAAAGCCAGAATGAGAGATGTTTGATGTGAAAAAGCAAACGTTGGTCATCAACGAAAGCACATTCACTTGAACATGTTTCCTTGCAACGCTTCTATTTTTTTCGTTTAAAGTCTTTTTTTCATTTCCACAATATTTTTGTATTTTTCACTTGACTTTTTTACTTGAGTTGAAAGAACATGGCAGAGAGTGTTCGATAGAGAGAGAGAGAGAGCGGAAACGTCTACAATTGCGGCTTAATATCCTACAGCAAGCACTGCCGCTGTTGTAGGTAGAGATACCTCAAGCCAAGCCAGAATGGCCAATGTAAGGAAAAAAAATGTTATAACACCCATCGTTTTGTTCGCAGTAAATGTTCCAAATGAAGTTCACAATTTGTGAAGTGTATTTATCAAATCGAAAACGAAAATGAAAACGGAAAGAAAAACCTTGGCATTTCTTTCACTTTTCCATGCTTCATGGCCCTCATTTATTTCTGTCCTTAGGTTTGTTTTTTTCCCCCCCACTGCCTTCATCTTCTAATATTTCTGGGAAATTTTTGTTGTACTTCTACCTCGGCCAGACAGTTTTCCTTGTATCCCTGGCACAATCTTTCTCACATTGCCTCATTGGAGGCAGGGGTAGTAGTTTGCTGTTTACCGTAGTAGCTCAGGCCATTGGCCATTAGTAATGTACTTAATTTTGTGTAAAAAGTAATAAATGTCTTTAGTTTTCTTTCAGGATATATGTTTCGAGGTGGAAGATAGGGGGGAGGGGGCGGGGAAAATCCCACTCAACAAAACATGCAAGAGAATAAAGAGCAAACGAAAAAAAAACAAGATGTAATAAGGACACCGCCAGAAAGCTCACAACAAATGTAACAATCAATTGAGGTGAGAAAATAATCATAAAGTTGTGATTTCCTGTCGGCAGTTGCCTTGTTTTTGTTTTCTTTCTTCTTGGTCGTCTGCTTTGGGCAAAACAAATAGAAGTGGATCAAGGTAATGCATACGGCTAAGTGGAAAAACCAAAACAACCATAACATACTTTTAGGCGTTAAAGAGAAATTGTTAGTACAGCACATTTGCAGGCTAAACAAAAACGAAACATTAGGCCATAATAATGCTTAATACAACGACTTTTAAGGGATATAGCAACAGTTCGACGAAGGAAAAACTTTAAGTCGTGAGGTGATCATGAAATGAAGGTGCAATGTTTGTAAACGGAAGTTGTAGGAAAAGTTTGTAAATGTTTTTGAGGAATAACAAGTAAAAGCGTGTTAAGTTCGGCTAGGAATAATCTTAAACACCATTTTGACTTAGCCTATGTGGCCTACACCACACTGGCTGGAATGCAGGCTAAGTCGTCGAAACTAAAATTTGCCCAAGTATCGCATAACTTGCCAAATTCCAACAGGCCTATAAGCCTTGCATCCTTTCTACTCAAAAGAAAGTAAATGATTTCGACCAAAATCTGCACCTTTTGGGGTAGTCGTAGAGGAAATCGTAGTGCAAAGGTCTGAGAAGATTGGTTGATAAATGTGATTGCAAAGGCTCTAGAATTGAAAGTCGGGTGATAGATATATATGGGAGCTATATCTGTATCTGAACCGGTTTCTATCAAATTCACCAGTAATGTCGAGACTCATAGGAGACTCCCTTGTGTTAAATTTCATAACGATTCGCAAATGACGATTATAATCCATTATTAGTTCAAATCGGACCAACGTACATCCAAATCTGAACCGAGTATTCCCAATGTCAATGAACAAAGGCCAAAAAAAGATGATCGCGCTAAATTTGAAGACGATTGGATGAAATTAACATGGACAGACAGACATGCGGACGGACAGACAGACAGGCGGACGTACAGACAGGCAAAAGGACAGACAGGCGGACGTACAGACGGACATAGCTAAACCGAATCAGGAGTCCATCGGTATTCTTATCAATGGGTCTAGTTCTCTTCCTTCTGTTGGTTACAAACAAATTCAAATGCGTTGGGGCGTCGGGCTAGGAAATAGAAGATATTACTTTGAAACAAATAAGAGCGTGCTAAGTTCAGCCGGGCCGAATCTTATATACCCTCCACCATGGATCGCATTTGTTAAGTTCTATGCGCAGTAACTCTTTTTAGGCAAACAAAGAATATTGAATAAGAATATACTATTGTGTGATATTTCAGTTCATTCGGATAAGAATTGTAGGGGCTCAAGAAGCAAAATCGTGAGATCGGCTTATATGGGAGCTGTATCAAGCTATTGATCGATTTAGACCATATTAGACACGTCTGTTGAAGATCATGAGAGAAGCCGTTGTACAAACTTTCAGCCAAATCGGATGATAATTGCGCCCTCTAGAGGTTCAAGAAGTCAAGATCCAAGATCGGTTTGAATGGCAGGTATATCAGGATCTATTCCGATTTACGCCATACTTGGCACAGTTATTGGAAGTTATAACAAAAGACCTCATTCAAAATTTTAGCGCTCTATTGGCTCTAGAAGTCAAGATCCAAGATCCGTTTATATGACAGCTATACCAGATTATGAACCGACTTGAATCATACCTAGCATAGTTCTTAAAAGTGATACCAAAACACTACGTGCAAAATTTCAATAAAATCGGACGAGATTGCGCCCTCTAGCGGCTCAAGAAGTCAAGACCCAACATCGGTTTATATGACAGCTATATCAATACATGGACCGATTAGAACCATACTTAGCGTAATTGTTGGAAGTGCTACCAAAACACTACGTGTAAAATTTCAATAAAATCGGACGAGAATTGCACCCTCTAGAGACTCAAGAATCAAGAACCAAGATCGGTTTATATGGCAGCTTTACCAAAACGTGAATGGATTTGAACCATACTTAGCGTAGTTGTTGGAAGTGATACCAAAACATTACGTGCAAAATTGTGAAAAAGTTACCAGCTGTGGTTATTCAGTTATCAAAGCTGGAGGCCCCCGTAGACCAAAGGTTAGCATGTCCGGCTATGATGCTGAACGCTGAAAGAAAAAAAAAATTCAGCGGTGGTTTGGCAAAATTTGTGACGCATTCAGTCATGTAAAACTTCTTTACGAAGATGTGTCGCTAAGCGCCATACCGTTGGGACTCGGCTATATCATTGGGCTAAAACTTAAATAGGACAGCAATCAATAATATAACAGAAATATCCTTTTATCCTTAAGGAAATGTTCGTGAAAATTTGCAATTTGGTGAGTACCCATCAACGCCTCCAAGCCCGTTTGTGGTGCGCAACTCAACGCTTCTCTGATTCGGTCTCGTCATTAATTTATCTACAGCCCTCCATCACATTAGCGTCTCTTCCGTAGGTACTGCTCTTAAAACGGCTGTTTACATACAATAAATCATCTTCAGGTTTACTTCCCATACAGCTCAGAATCGAAGATTAGGTCAAGCTGTTTCGCATTCTTTTATAACTGCAGAGTGGTCCAGAGTCCAAAGACTGCAGTACTACTAAATTTCCCATGTTCATGTTCCATTAAAGAACAGGGCATACTTCTCTTATATCAATGAGTGCAGTCCGACTAACGTTTAAGCTCAATGAAAAGGGCCTCCTTTTTATACCGAGTCCGAACGGCGTGTCGCAAACCGACAACACTTGGTAGAGATGTTTTAACATGGCAGTATACCTTACAAATGTAAATGTAATGATAGCCAGTAAGGGGATAGCCACAGCTGAAATTTTTTCTCATTTTCCCATCGAGATTTGAGCCCAGGCGCTCGGCGTCATAGGCGGACATGGTAACCAAATTTTTAGGGGAGTCCATGGTGGCAGGTACCCAAGAATCGGCCGTGATGAACTTGACACGGTTTTACTTGTTTAACATAGTCAGGCGGAGGCCACCGTGGCGCAGAGGTTAGCATGTCCGCATACGACACGCCTTACGCCTGGGTTCAAATCCTGGCGTGAACATCATAAAAATGTTGTTCGGTAGTAATTTCCTTACTACTGCTGGCTAAATTTGTGAGGTATCCTGGCATGTTAAAACTTCTCTACCAAGTGGTGCCGCTATGCGCCATTTGGACTCAGCTATAAAAAAGGAGGCCCCTAATCATTGAGCTTAGATTAGGTTAGGTTGAAAAGAGGAGATAGGCAGCTATTAATACGCCCTATGCCACTATGAAAATACACCTAAGCCAGTAATCGCTTGTTGTGGGCTCTAAATACAAAAAAAAAAAGAAACCTCGAAAAAAAATCTAAGTTAGCAATTCCATGCTACTTACAAAATCCTTAATTGTTTTCAGTGCCACTCCCCTAAGTTGGTTCATATCTGGTATAGTGTCTCCACCTAAATGCCAGTGTCTGCTAGACGCGAAAACCGGACAATGACAAAGGAAATGCTCCAACGTCTCATCATCTGCCCCGCATGCCCTACACATGCTATCACTTGCCGCACCAATTTTATATAAGTGAGCTCGTAGTCCTACATGTGCCGTCATGATACCATTAGCTATACTGATAACCTTCTTACTTCCTTTCAATAATAGCCTCGTATTCTCTCGATCTGAATCCCCACCCATAGGATTTTCGCCGTCCTACCGACCGTTTTACTGTTCCACAGGCGCATTCGTCTCCCACGGCCTTAACTCGAACTGCGTCGACCCGAAAGGCTTCGGGCTGCCTAAGTATATTGACGGCAGTCCTCTTTGAGCGTAAACTTTAATCGGACTGCACTCGTTGATATGAGAGAAGTATCCCCTGTTCCTCAGTGTTCATGGGAAATTTAGTAGTAATATAGGCAGGCACAGTCCGAAAATGGGTTGTATAGGACTTTATCATGATATATACTTGACATAGACTGATAATCTGATTTTAATTTTTGGGCTCAAAAGAGGAGTATTTTTTACCCAATGTAGCTGAAAATTGGTGCAGCGAGTTAGACAGCATTAGACATCTTGACATGCGTGCCGAATAAGATTCAAAACAGATCATTTTTGGATATAGCCGAGGTATCATCCCATTAAGAGTTTTGGGCTCATAAATTGCGTATCCAAAAACTGCTTCCGCTGAAATTTTGCACAGTAACATTTTTATACCCTCCACCATAGTATGGGGGTATACTGATTTCGTCATTCTGTTTTTTACTCCTCGAAATATTCATCTAAGACTCCATAAAGTATATATATTCTTGATCGTCATGACATTTTAAGTCGAACTAGCCATGTCCGTCAGTCTGTCCGTCTGTCTGCCGAAAGCACGCCAACTTTCGAAGGAGTAAAGCTAGCCGCTTGAAATTTTGCACAATTACTTCTCATTAGTGTAGGTCAGTTCGGATTGTAAATGGACTATATCGGTCCACGTTTTGATATAGCTGCCATATAAACCCATCTGGGGTCTTGACTTCTTGAGCCACTAGAGGACGCAATTATTATCCGATTTGGCTGAAATTTTGCATGAGGTGTTTTATTATGACTTCCAACAACTGTTTGGTTCAAATCGGTCCATGAGCTGATATAGCTGCCATATAAATCAATCTGGGGTCTTGACTTATTGAGCCACCAGAGGACACAATTTTTATCCGATTTGGCTGAAATTTTGCACATAGTGTTTTGGTATCACTTCCAACAACTGTGCTAAGTATGATTCAAATCGATCCATAACCTTATATAGCTGGTATATAAACCGATTTGGGGTCTTGACTTCTTGAGCCACTAGAGGGCGCAATTATTATCCGATTTGGCTGAAATTTTGTACAACGGCTTCTTTTATGACCTTTAACATACGTATTGAAAATGACATGAATCGGGTTTTTGCCTAATTCAGCTCCCCTATCAACCGATCTCCCTATTTTACCTCTTCAGCCCCTCAAGTGCTCAATTCTTAATAGATTTGGCTGAAATTTTACACAACGACTTCTACTATGGTCTCCAATATTCAGTTCAATTCTTTTTTTTTTATCATTTGTTCGCCTAAAAAGAGATACCGTGACAAAAGCTCAAAAAATACGATCCATTGTGGAGGGTATATAAAATTCGGCACGGCCGAACTTAGCAATCTCTTAATTGTTCTAACTTTGTTCTTCATGTTTAATTACACCTCTTCATATCCTTGCCGAGTAAGGGGCACAGTGAACCATGTTTGGGAATAGCTGCCACATAAACCGAACTCCTAATTTTACTTGAGCCACAGTGAAACTTTTTGGAAAAGTTCTCTCTTAACGATTTTTCATGACTTATTTTTAGGATATTTTCGATTCCCAACATGATATATGACCACTTCTTTGAAAGACGCACCTCCCATCCAATTTCTCTGAAATTTTTATACCCTACACCACTACTGTGGTACAGGGTATTATAACTTAGTGAATTAGTTTGTAACACCTAAAAGGAAGAGAGATGGACCCATTGATAAGTATACCGATTGACTCAGAATCACTTTCTGGATCGATTTAGGTATGTCCGTCTGTCCGTCTGTCTGTCCTTCTGGCTGTCCTTCTGGCTGTCCTTCTGGCTGTCCTTCTGGCCGTCTGTTTGTCTGTCTGTCCGTCTGTCTGCCTGTCCGTCTGTCTGTCTGTCTGTCCGTCTGTCCATGTTAATTTGTGTACAAACTACAGGTCGCAATTTTCATTCGATCATCTTCAAATTTGGTATGGGTATGTCTTTTGGCCTAGAGACGAAGCCTATTGAAATTGGAAAAAATCGGTTCAGATTTGGATATAGCTCTCATATATATGTTCGTCCGATTTGCAGTAATACTATAATAAAATGGTCATTTGTTAACCGATTCTCTCAAAATTTGGCAGGAAGGATTCTCTTATGACTCCCGAGATTTCAGGTGAATTTCATAGAAATCGGTTCAGATTTGGATATGGCTCCCATATATTTGTTCGTCCGATTTACAGTTATATTGCAATAAAATGGTCATTTGTGGACCGGTTTTCGTGAAATTTGACAGGAAGGGTTTTCTTATGACTCCCAATATTTCAGGTGAATTTCACAGAAATCGGTTGAGATTTGGATATAGCTCCCATATATATGTTCGTCCGATTTGCAGTAATAATGCAATAAAATGGTCATTTGTTAACCGATGCTCTCAAAGTTTGGCAGGAAGGATTTTTTTATGACTCTTGATATTTCAAGTGAATTTCGTGGAAATCGGTTCAGATTTGGATATAGCTCTCATATATATGTTCGTCCGATTTACAGTAATAATGCAATAAAATGGTCATTTGTTAACCGATTCTCTCAAAATTTGGAAGGAAGGATTTTTTCTTGACTCTTGAAATTTCAGGTGAGCTTCATAGAAATCGGTTCAGATTTGGATATAGCTTCCATATATATGTTCGTCCGATTTTCAGAAATACTGTAATAAAATGGTCTTTTGTTAACCGATTCTCCCGAAATTTGGCAGGAAAGATTTTCTTATGACTCCCGACATTTCAGGTGAATTTCATAGAAATCGGTTCAGATTTGGATATAGCTCCCATATATATGTTCGTCCGATTTGCAGTAATAATGCAATAAAATGGTCATTTGTTAACCAATTCTCTTAAAATTTGGCGGGAAGAATTTTCATATGATTTTCGACATGAAAAGTTAATTTCATAAAAATCGTTTCAGATTTGTATATATATGTTCGTCCGATTTGCAGTAATAATGCAATAAAATGGTCATTTGTTAACCGAAGCTTTCAAAGTTTGGCAGGAAGGATTTTTTTATGACTCTTGATATTTCAAGTGAATTTCGTGGAAATCGGTTCAGATTTGGATATAGCTCTCATATATATGTTCGTCCGATTTACAGTAATAATGCAATAAAATGGTCATTTGTTAACCAATTCTCTCAAAATTTGGAAGAAAGGATTGTCTTATGATTTTCAACATTATAGGTAAGATTTATAAAAATCGGTTCATATTTGAATGTAGCTCCCATATATATGTTCGTCCGATTTGCAGTAATAATGCAATAAAATGGTCATTTGTTATCCGATTCTCTTGAAATTTGGTAGGAAGCATTTTCCTATGATTTTCGACAGACAAATTTCATAAAAATCTGTTGAGATTTAGATATAGCTCCCATATATATGTTCGTCCGATTTGCAGTAATACTGCAATAAAATGGTCATTTGTTAACCGATTCTCTTGAAATTTGTTAGGAAGGATTTCCTCTTGACTCTCGATTTTACTGGTGAATTTCGTGGAAATCGGCCCAGATTTATATATAGCTGTCATATATGTATATCGCCCGATTTTCACTTCTAGAGTCATTGCAATCGCATTTTTTGAACAATCTTGCCAAAATTTTGCAAAACGCTTTTCTCAGCGAGTACCCCACATTATCTGAGAAGTTTGCTCGAAATCGCTTTGGAATTAGATATAGCTCCCATATATAAATTCGTCAAATTTTGGGTAATTTGCAATAATGTTGTCATTTGTGAACCGCAGTTATTGTAGTTTGAACATATTTGCTCGAAACGTGATAGGGATTGCTTAACAACCCATCTGAAAAAATACAATAGTTCCCACTTTGTACCTATAGGGTAGGTGTAGGCTATTATAAAGTCGGCACCGCCTGACTTTTGCCTTTCCTTACTGGTTACATTGAAATACAATCCATAAAGTTATTTGATTTGGGCTTTGTAATTAGCCATATCATAAAAGAGGTTTATTCTGAAAAATTATATCCAAACATATTTTGATTCTAGAAAGTTTAATTTAAAACAAAAAAATTATATTAAATTTTATGTTTACCCAGCCTTCCCTTATGTTGCTCCATGTCCTTGGACCATTGTTTTTCTTTTGTCCCCCCAACATCATATGAAATTGTTCCTTTTCATCTGTCTATGTGCGAGTGTGTATGTTTGGGTGTGGGTGCACGTTCATGTGGATGGGTGTATTGTTATTTCTACTTGCTTGCCATCTAGCCCTGTGGCATGACAAAATAAAACGTCTAAAATAATACAAATGTTGGTCATATGTTGTCCTTGTTTATATTGGCCTTAATAGCAAATTGTCTTTCTTGGAATTTGACTTTCTCCCCGGTCATGTCTGTTACGATGTTGATGTTGATGTTTTGCTCTCTGCTATATTTGCAATATACGCAAAACAGTTTATTTCTCATGAGGGGCTTTGCTGCAAGGAATTTTCCCTTTTCTTTTTAATGATATTCCCAAAGAAATCAAATTGAAATGAACAAGAAGAAGACAAAGCAGAAGAAGGAGTCAAGGAGAACTGTTGTTCTGTTTTTGTTTAGATTTAAGTATGACTTTTATTTGAAATAAAGGCATGCAGAAAATAAAAATAAATCTTAAAAACGACATTTACTAATATCATATGAGATTGTTTTTTTGTTGGAATTAGAAAAATAATGCTGATTGAAATATTCTTGTGAGCTTGAAAAATTTGGGATTTTATGAACCAGAGAGGGAGCAATTATTAAATGACATTCTAAATAAATTGAAGATTTACAAAAATAATAACTGCAGGAATAAACATTTTTGGGTGTAAGTTAGAAATGAAAGGGGAGTGTCGGTGAGCATAAAAGTATGAGTGAGCAGACTGGAGGAAAGGACAACGAGAATGGAATACTTAACATTGCATCTAACGGGCGAAAGACAACATATAAAACAAGTAAGAACGTGCTAAGTTCGGCCGTGCCGAATCTAATATACCCTCCACCATGGATTGCATTTGTCGAGCTCATGCCACGGTATCTCTTTTTAGGCAAACAAAGGATAAAAGAAAAGAATTGCTATGTTATTGGAACAATATCAAGTCATGCTTCATTTCGGACCATAATAGAACTGAATATTGAAGACCATAGTAGAAGTCATTGTGCAAAATTTCACCCAAATCTAGTAAGAATTTCGCACTTTAGGGGCTTAAGAAGTAAAATAGGGAGATCGCTTTAAAGGGGAGCTGCATTAGGCTATAAGCCGATTCATGCCATTTTCGATACGTATGCTAAAGGTCATAAGATAAGCCGGTGTACAAAATTTCAGCTAAATCGGATGATAATTGCGCCCTCTAGTGGCTTAAAAAGTCAAGACCCCAGATCGGTTTGTATGACAGCTATATCATGTTATAGGCCGATTTGAACTATTCTTAGCACAGTTGTTGAAAGTCATAACAAAATACATCATGCAAAATTTCAGCCAAATCGGATAATAATTGCGTCCTTTAGCGGCTCAAGAAGTCAAGACCCCAGATCGGTTTATATGGCAGCTATATCAGGTTATGGACCGATTTGAACCATTTGTAATACAGTTGTTGGAAGTCATAATAAAACACCTCATGCAAAATTTCAGCCAAATTGGATAAGACTTGTGCCCTCCAGAGGCTCAAGAAGTCAAGATTTCAGATCGGTTTATATGGCAGCTATATCAAAACATGGACCGATATAGCCCAATTACAATTCCAACTGACCTACACTAAAAACAGGAATTTGTGCAAAATTTCAAGCGGCTAGCTTCACTCCTTCCAAAGTTAGCGTGCTTTCGACAGACAGACGGACGGGCGGACGGACGGATGGACGGACAGACATGGCTAGTTCGACTTAAAATGTCCATAAATGACACGGATGTCGAAAAGTCTAACATAAGTCCCTGTGTCAAATTTCAGTGAAATCGGATTATAAATGCGCCTTTTATGGGGCCAAGACTTAAAATCGAGATATCGATCTACATGGCAGCTATATCCAAATCTGGACCGATTTGGGCCAAGTTGCAGAAAAATGTCGAAGAGCCTAACACAACGCACGGTCCCAAATTTCGGCGAAATAGGACAATTAATGCGCCTTTTATGGTCCCAAAACCTTAAATCGAGAGATCGGTCTATATGGCAACTATATGCAAATCTGTACCGATCTGGGCCAAATTGACGAAGGATATCGAAGAGCCTAACACAACTCACTGTCCCAAATTTTAACAAAATAGGATAATAAATGTGGATTTTATTGGCCTAAGACCCTAAAACGGAGGATCGGTCTATAAGGCAGCTATATCCAAATCTGAACCGATCTGGGCCAAATTGACGAAGGATATCGAAGGGCCTAACACAACTCACTGTCCCAAACTTCAGTAAATGTAGGATAGTAAATGTAGCTTTTATGGGCCTAAGACCTAAAATCGAGGGATCTGTCTATATGGCAGCTATATCCAAATCTGGATCGATCTGCGCCAAATTGACGAAGGACAACTCACTGTCCCAAATTTCAGCAAAATCGGATAATAAATGTGGCTTTTATGGGCCTAGGACCCTAAATCGGAGAATCGGTCTATATGGCAGCTATATACAAATCTAGACCGATCTGGGCCAAATTGATGAAGGATGTCGAAGGGCCTAACACAACTCACTGTCCCAAATTTCAGCAAAATCAAATAGCAAATGTAGCTTTTACGGACCTAAGACCCTAAATCGGAGGATCGGTCTATATGGCAGCTATATCCAAATCTGAACCGATCTGAACCAAATTGATGAAGAATGTCGAAGGGCCTAACTCAACTCACCGATCTGGGCCAAATTGAAGAAGGATGTCAAAGGTACTAATACAACTCACTGTCTCAAATTTCAGTAAAATCAGGTAATAAATGTGGCTTTTATGGGCCAAAGACCCTAAATCGGAGAATCGGTCTATATGGCAGCTATATGCAAATCTGTACCGATCTGGACCAAATTAATGAAGGATGTCGAAGGGCCTACTGGAACTCACTGTTGCAAATTACAGCAAAATCGGATAATAAATGTGGCTTTTATGGGTCTAAGACCCTAAATCGGCCGATCGGTCTATATGGGGGCTATGTCAAGATATAGTCCGATCTAGCCCATCTTCGAACTTAATCTGCTTATGGCTTGTAGGTTTGTTTGTTTCTTTCTTTCTTTCTTATAGGCTCAGAAACGATTTTCTTGAAATTTTCACAGATGGTGCATAATGACCCTGTCGTGAAAATAGGGTACTAGATTTTTTGATATCAGGGGGGGTGTACCCACCCCCTTACCCTAATTTTCAGAAGCGCCAAATCTCGGAGATGGGTGGTGCGATTTAAGCAAAATTTTGTGTGCTCTCATATAGTACCCTAAAAATAAAAATTCGACATCCAAATTTCCGATGGGGTACCTAGGGGGACCGCCCCACCCTAAAACCTACCAAACATATATATACACCAATCATGAAAATAAGGGTTTCAAATGAAGGGTATTTAGGATAAGAAAACGTATCTGATATCCAATTGTCGGACCAAGTGTTAGGGGGACCACCCCACCCCCAAAACACTCCTAAATCGGACATATTTACCGACCATGACCATGCTCTCATATAGTACCCTAAAAATAAAAATTTGGTATCCAAATTTCCAAGGGTGTACCTAGAGGGACCGCCCCATTCTAAAACCTACCAAACATATATTTACACTAATCACGACAATATGGGACTCAAATGAAAGGTATTTAGGATAAGAAAACGTATCTGATATCCAATTGTCAGACCAAATGTTAAGGGGACCACCCCAAGTCCCAAAACACCCCTAAATCGGACATATTTAACGACCATGGCAATATGGGACTCAAATGAAAGATATTTGCGAGTAGAAAACGAATCTAATATCCAAATGTTGGACCACGTTTCTGGGGGTCCACCCCTTCAAAACTCCCCCCTAACAGGACTTATTTACTGACCATGGGAATATGGGGCTTGAATAAAAGGTATTTGAATGTA
This sequence comes from Stomoxys calcitrans, assembly GCF_963082655.1. Classification (NCBI taxonomy): domain Eukaryota; kingdom Metazoa; phylum Arthropoda; class Insecta; order Diptera; family Muscidae; genus Stomoxys; species Stomoxys calcitrans. Next base: position 31,834,330 of record NC_081556.1, on the reverse strand, counting down.
GAATACGAATCTGATATCCAAATACGGGACCAAGTGTTTGGGGGGCCGCCTCTTTCCAAAAACATCCCCCAAAGGGGACAAATTTACGACCATAGCAATATGGGTCTTAAATGAAAGGTATTTGGGAGTAAAGCACAAATCTGATATCAATATTCAGGAAAAGTGTCCATGGGGTCACTCCACCGCCACAAAACCACCCAAATAGGAAGTATTTGCTGACTTTTGCAATATGAGGCTCAAATAAGAGGGTTTTAGAGTAGAACACGATTCCGATATATATTTTCAAGGCCAACTCAGTGAGTGGCCGCCCATCCCCCAAAACACCCCTCAAGCCGGTCATGTTTGCCGACTATGGAAAAATGGAGCTCAAATGAAGGGTATTTAGGAGTAGACCATGAATCTGACGTCAACATTCGGCACCAATGTCTATGGGACGTCCTACCACAATAACAACCCCCAAGTAGGACGTAATTGCTCACCAAGACAATTTGGGTCTTCAAGACTATGGAGCTCGATATTCATATTGTTTAGGGTCCATACCCCAAACCGGACATATTTGCTGACTTTTTCAATAAGTGGTTTAAGTGAATGGTATTGAGATTAGAAAACTAATTTCATATCCAATTTTGAGACCAATGACAATAAAGGGTTCAAATAAATGATATATAGTTATATGAGAATAAAGCACGTTGCTGATATATTTTCAGGGCTTAGTGTTTGCGGGACCACCCCACTCCACAAAACACCCCTAAATCGGTCATTTATACCGACCATGTCCATGTGGGGCTTAAATGAAAGGATTAAGAATTAATACCCACTTTCGGGTGGGTATTAATTCCCAAAATACCCCACAAACAGCAATTTTTTACTGACCATCGCAATATGGTGCTAAAATAAAGCTATTTGGGAGTAGAATACGAATTAGATATCCAAATGTGGGACCATATATTTAGGGCATCACCTCTTCCCCATAACACTCCCAAAGGGTAAAAATTTTTCGACCATGCCAATATGTGGCACAAATAAAAGGTATTTGCGATTAGAAAACGAATTTGATGACCAATTTTGGGACCATGTGTTTAGGGGACGCCTCATCGTGTAAACTCCTCTTAAGCCAATGGCAATATGGGGTTTAAATATATTATAGCCGAGTCCGAACGGCGTGCCGCAGTTCGACACCTCTTTGGAGAAAAGTTTTAAATGGCATAGTACCGCACAAATGTTGCCAGCATTGGGAGGGGAAAACCACCGCTGAAATTTTTCTGATGGTATCGCCAGGATTCAAACCCAGGCGTTCAGCGTTATAGGTGGACATGCTTACTTCTGCGTTACGGTGGCCTTTGCACCTGTTCCTTAGTGGAATGTTCATGGGCAAAAATTTACATTTTTGCATTTAAGAGAAGAGCACGATGCTGATATTTTTCAGGGCCAAGTATCTGCGGGACCACCGCTCCCCCGAAAACACCCCTAAATCAGATATCATGAGAAAATCGGGCTGAAATAAAGTATTTTAAGAATGGAGTACACCTTACATCCAAACTTAAATTCGTAGACCAATAATGATCATATGGGATTCAGATAAAGGCGCTTATATTGTTAAACTGTTAGTCAAGCAATATTTTTTTCGTAGCATGGTATTTCACTAGGACCTCTTTAATTGTCGAAAATAAATATTCCAAGGAAACTTTTGTTCCATATAAAGTAAAAAAAAGACGCAGCGGAGCGGGCCCGGGTCAGCTAATAGGTGCATAAAAATAAATTGCCATCAAATATCCGATCCGATCTCCAGAATTGACTACTAGAAGCCTTTTTTTTGCAGATTTGGTACGTAAAGTACGTGGTGGTACCCCGAAAGGTTCATAAATAGATATTGGCCCCTTAAAAACTAATACCCCGAAATGACTTCTTGAGACCATAAAAGCCTCAATCAATACCAAAATTGATTGTTTCAAAATAATTACAAACTGAGTTAACTAGGGTTAACTTTTTTTCGAGAATCCATGGTGGAGGATACCCAAGATTCGGCTCGGCCGAACTTAGCACGCTTTTACTTGTTATTCATTTAATTGAAATATTTCCCTTTTTATTAATTAATCAAAATTTGATTTAAAGATACTCTTAGGCACATCTTCTCTTCTTAAATGGTAAATTTCTTAATTGGATCTATATTTTGTGGTAGTCATTACAATTTTTTTCCATTCAAGAGCTTTAGCACTCTGAGTACTTTCCAAAGATTGTGCTTCATTATTATTCCACCTGCCTGACCCATCGCGGCATCGCTAAGTGGGCCATCTTTATTGCTTCATTGTGGCCTAGAAAACCAACTAACCACAAAAATCTTGTCGCAGCCATTATTCTAAGTGGAAGGAGAGCCTTATAGATTTTTCATAAGCCAAAAACCTATCTTTAGGTTATGTGACATAAAAAAGCCAGGACAGCCTCAATTTATCCCAAGGACTGAATTTCTATGGCACACAAACAAACCAAAAACAAGCAAAGCAAAAACCATAACAGCCAGGGAAGAGAACAAAAAGAAAACAAAAAATTGAATTGCTAATTTCTGCTAAATGTATGCGTTAGGTTCGTTTAGTTTTTTTTTTTTTTTTTTTTTGTATTTTCCTACTCCCCCCCAATAACTTCGAGTCTTGACTCCAGCCCACATCTTAGCCTGCCCTTAGCTATGTTACTGGAAAAAATCTTCAATTACATATCCCTCCAGCTACAGAAATATTTAAAAAGAATGGAAGAACAAAAATAAGAAATTAAAATAGATTGTATTAAGCGCTATAAAAATCACAATATTTTCTTCTCTTCTTCCTTTTTTTTGTTTTTGTTCTCATTCTTTTCCATGTCATTCACTAACTTGGTGTGGAAGACACTTGCCGCCAGTGGGAAAGCGTAAAACTCCTTTGTTATGGCTTGGGTTTAGAGGGATGGATGGTAGCGATTTGCTGATTTTTGTTTTCTTTAGCTTAGCGGCGCCCCACGCAGCATTTGCTCAGCCGAAAAATATGCAACACAATTTCACCCTCCCGAGCAAACCATGCCAGAGATATGCTGTCTCGTTCCGAGTATTTCCTTTTATTACCGACTTTTAATAGGATTACGATACAAAAAAAAAAAAAAGTAAACGAATGGATACAGCTTTAGATTAAGATTATGTAAATAGATCATTGTGTTAACTGGCTGGTCGTAAGAGGAGCATAGCATAAGAAATGACAAGGTAAAGAAAAGGTAGAAGGAGGATTCACACTGCGCACACACACACACACACACACACACACACATACACACATCTTCGAAATGCCCTGGAGTTACTTTACTATCAGCAATCTAGCACGCTTTGTTTTCCCTTCTCTACCTCTGTATAGAACACCTCGTAGCATTGACATAAAAGGTTATGCTAATGTATGCAATTCACTTGCTTCGTTTTCTTAAAACTCACTCACTTATTCAACCAATTGTTTCGTTGAGTGTATTCCATATTGTGTATTTAATGGCATACTTTTAGGCAGGATGATTGAGAATATACATAAAATTTAATCAATATCTATTGAATTTTGTTATAGATATTAAACAATATCTTCATTTTTATGAAATCTTAATCAAAAGGCGGTATAAATATTTGGCAATTGTAACCAAAACGTTGCTATGAAATAAAAATGCTATAAAAATAAACCAAGAAAAATATTTAAAGAGATCTATTAAAATTTCATATGTATAGCGGGTGACAAGGGGATCTAAACGGAGAGGACATGAAACTGATGGCATATGTCGACTATCAGCCAGATTGTGTTAAGGTCACTGTGGCGGCTATCGAGATGGGAAATGAGAAATGGTTTGAGCACCAACCCAAGCAAGACTGACCTGGTGCACTTCATTCGGAAATATATGATACCGGATTTCAAACTGTCGTCTTTGGACGAGGCCACTCAGCAGTTGTCAAGGGGGGTGAGATACCTAAGCATAGTCCTTGATTCGAAACTGTCTGGAGAAAGGACTATGTAGGAATAGTGCCGAAAGGCGATGTGAGCCTTTATTTCTGCACAATGTTCGGAATGTTCCGTAGATAGTTCGGAGTTAGCCCGAAGGCTTTATATTGAATGTACTCGGCCATTTTCTAAACATCTCACGCATGTTTTGTGTTTTTATTTTATTATAAACGAACAACGCTTTAAATTTTTATTATCAAAATGAGTGTTCTGTTTTGCTCAATGGGTACGCAAATAAGCATTATTGTCGATTTTGGAGTGAAGATCAGCCAGAAGCATTGCTACCAATGCATCCCGAACTAGTAGAAGCGCGCTAAGTTCGGCCGGGCCGAATCTTGGGAGACCAACACCATGGAATCTGCTAAAATATGGCAGCTTGGCGCAGCTGCTGAGAGTCATAACAGAACACTATATGCAAATCGAATAAAAATCGTGGCTTCTAAGGTCTCAAGAAGTCAAATCGGGAGATCGGTTTATAGGGGAGCTATATCATGTTCTTGACCGATTTAGACCGTACTTAACACAGTTGTTGGAAATCATAACAGAACACCATGTACAAAATTTCAGTCAAATCGGATGAAAATTGAGGCTTCCTGGGGCTCAAGAAGTCAAATCGGAAGATCGGTTTATATGGGAGCTATATCATGTTCTTGACCGATTTGAACCATGATTGACACAGTTGTAAAGAGTCATAACAGAACACCATGTAAACAATTTCAGCCAAATCGGGTGAAAATTGAGGCTTCATGGGGCTCAAGAAGTCAAATCGGGAGATCGGTTTATATGGGAGCTATATCAGGTTCTTGACCGATTTGGACCGTACTTAACACAGTTGTTGGAAATCATAACAGAACACTATGAGCAAAATTTCAGCCAAATCGGATAAAAGTTGTGACTTCCATGGGCTCCAGAATCAAATCGAGAGATCGGTTTATATGGTAGCTATATCAGGTTCTTGACCGGTTTGAACCGTACTTGACCCAGTTGTTATGAGTCATAACAGAACACCGTGTACACAATTTCAGTCAAATCGGATGAAAATTGAGGCTTCCTGGGCTCAAGAAGTCAAATCGGAAGATCGGTTTATATGGCACCTATATCAGGTTCTTGACCGATTTGGACCGTACTTAACACAGTTGTTGGAAGTTCCAACAGAACACTATGAGCAAAATTTCAGTGAAGTCGGATAAAAGTTTTGGCTTCCATGGGCTCAAGAAGTCTAACCGGTAGATCGGTTTATATGGTAGCTATATCAGGTTCTTGACCGATTTGGACCGTATTTAACACAGTTGTTGGAAGTCATAACAGAACACTATGTACAAAATTTCAGTCAAATCGGATGAAAATTGAGGCTTCCGTGGGCTCCAAAATCAAATCGGGAGATCGGTTTATATGGTAGCTATATTAGGCTCTTGGCCGATTTGGACCGCACTTAACACAGTTGTTGGAAGTTCCAACAGAACATCATGTACAAAATTTCAGCTAAATTGGATGAAAATTGAGGCTTCCTGTGGCTCCAGAATCAAATCGGAAGATCGGTTTATATGGTAGCTATATCAGGTTCTTGACCGATTTGGACCGTATTTAACACAGTTGTTGGAAGTCATAACAGAACACTATATGCAAAATTTCAGCCAAATCGGATAAAATTTGTGGCTTCCAGAATCAAATCGGGAGATCGGTTTATATGGAGGCTATATCAAGTTTTTGACCGATTTCGACCGTACTTAACGCAGTTCTTAAGAGTCATAACAGAACAACACATACAAAATTTCAGCCAAATCGGATGAAAATTGAGGCTTCCTGGGGCTCAAGAAGTCAAATCGGAAGACCGGTTTATACGGGAGCTATATCAGGTTTTTGACCGATATGAACCGTACTTAACACAGTTGTAAAGAGCCATAACAGAACACCATGTACAAAATTTCAGCCAAATCGGACGAAAATTAAGGCTTGTAAGGGCTCAAGAAGTCAAATCGGAAGATCGGTTTATATGGTAGCTATATCAGGTTCTTGACCGATTTAGACCGCACTTAACACAGTTGTTGGAAGTCATAACTAAACACTATGTGGAAATTTTCAACCAAATCGGACAAAAATTGTGGCTTCCATGGGCTCAGGAAGTCAAATCGGGAGGTTTAAATGGGAGCTATATCCAAATCTAAACCGATATGGCCCATTTGCAATCTTCAACGACCTACATCAACATTAAGTATCTGTGCGACTAGCTCTACGCGTTCGAACGCTATCGTGATTTCGACAGACGGACGGGCGGACATGGCTAGTACGAATCGGAATTTCGAAACGATCAAGAATATATATACTTTATGGGGTCGGATCATTATATCGCGGTCTAACAAACGGAATGACAAGAAAAGTATGCCCCCCCCCCCCTGGCTATGGTCGTGGGTATAAAAAGCCACAGTTTGGTGCGGTTTATGGGTTGGTGCCACCATTGGACCGTACTTCTTCAAAGATGATGCGAATCGTTACGTAACTGCGAATGGTGAGCACTATCATGAGATGATATCCAACTTTTTTTTTGGCCAAAATGCAATTACTTGACTTGCATGACAGGTTGTTTCAACAAGACAGTGTCGCATGCCACACAACACTCATAACAATGGACTTATTGAGAGGCGAGTTCGGTGAACATTTTATTCCTCGTTCGGGACCTGCCAATTGGCCGCCCAGATCGTGCGATTTGACGCCTTTATACTATTATTTGTGGGGCTATGTTAAAGCCTATTGATATACAGACAAACCTGCATCTATTGACACAATGGGAGACAACATTGAAGCATTAATTCGTGGGATACCGCCCGGAATGCTGAAAAGATTATGCCAAATTTGAACTAAACGGATGGACCATTTGAAGCACAGTCACGGTCCACATTTGCATGACATAATTTTCAAACATTAAATTCTATGGACCGTACTATCGATAAAAATAAAGACTTAAAGCATTTTTCTGAATTTCATGTGTTTTTTTTTAAACTTTCCTATAGCTCTTAAAAAATCACCCTTTGCTACTAAATTTCCCATAAACATTCCATTAGGTAGAAAGGATATTTCTCTCATATCAAAGAGTGCAGTCCGATTAAAGTTTTCAGCTCAATGATAGGTTAGGTTAAAAAAAGGGAAGATATTAATCCGCCCCATGGCACTATGGACATACACCTAAGCCAGTAAACGGCTTGTTGTGCGCTCTAAAATCTAAAAAGTAATCTGGAAAAGAATCTTTAAAGTTAGGAATTCCATGGTACTTACAAAATCCTAAATTGTTTTTCTTACCACTTCCCTAAGTTTGTTCATGTCTGGTATCGTGTCCCCACCTGAGTACCCTACCTCAAGAATAAGGCCTGCTTTTTTATGCCGAGTCCGAACGGCGTGCGCATAGAAAAGTTTTAACATGACATAACTCCTCACATATGCATCCAACATTAGTAAGGGGAAAACCATCGCTGAAATTTTTTTTGATATTCATGCCAGGATTTGAACCCAGTCGCTCGGAGTCATAGGCGGACGACGAGGGATATGACGACGATCAGGACATCGTAATACCCACAAGGTGGTGTAATACCCACATCCATGGCAGATCTTAACGATGACATCGTTGATGAGGAAAAAATAGTGTGTCGCACCTTCCAGCCTTTTAAATAGGCCAGATAAGACGGATTCATGCCGGCGCTGATGCCAGAGTGCAATGGCTGGAAAGGATTTTCAGGGCGAGCCTGGCATTGTCCTACATACAGAGGACATGTCGGGAGCTCAAATTGCCAATTTGCCCATGAATATTCCAATAAGGAACAAGGGATACTTCTCTCACAGCAATACGTGTAGTCCGATTAAAGTTAAAGCTCATAGATAAGGGGCCTCCTTTTTTATGCAGAGTCCGGCCGACGTGCCTCATAGTGACAGCACTTGGTAGGGAAGTTATAACAGCATACCTTACAAATGTAGCCAAGATTTGTAAGGGGGATAACTACCACTGAAAAAATTTCTGATATTCACACCGGTATTTGAAACCAGACGTTCGGCGTCATGAGCGGACATGCTAACCTCTGGCTCACGGCGGAGGTGGGTCAGTGTGGTGTTTACCTCCAAGGCGAAAAAAACCGCAGTACTACGAAGGACTTAACATAAACCAATTGGTCTGTTATCGCTTTTACTTAAAACACTGGAAAGACTGGTTGATTTGAAGGTGAGGGAGGCACCGATACCGGAGAATTTCAGCGGTGCACAACTTGAGGTACACAAGGAGAGGTCCGCGGAGACGGCCCTGCATAGAGTGGTACTAGAGGTCGAGATGTCTATCCAACGGAAGGAGTACACGAAAGCGGACTTTCTCGATATTTAGGGGGCATTTTATAATGTGGAGATAGGGTCCACAATCTCTACCATGGGCCGCATGCGGATCGACCTGAGTGTCTCCCGGTGGACGGATAATATGCTTCACGGAAGGATTAGGAAGGATGACGGGTTTCATACTCTCGCCTTTGGCGACATTCCTAGTCCTAGTTCTCGATTCTAAACTGTCCTGGAATACGGAGGAAATGTGCGGAAAGGCGATGCTCGCCTTCTCTCCTACAGAAGGATTTTTGGTAGGAAGTGTAGAGTTAGCCCGAAGATGATATACTGGATGTACACGGCCATTGTAAGACCAGTGGTGACATGTAGAGTACCGGTATGGTGGAATGTTGTGAAGAAGAATACACGAACTAAGGAACTTCGAAAGGTACTCAGACTGGCTTGCGTCGAGATCACAGAGGTGTTAATACTCACAGGCGGGTCTGGAGGCGTGTCTGAATTTACAACCTGTTATAATTAAGTATTCGGGGATGTAGGAGTATTCGAGGATGCAGGACTTAACAAGTTCGCCTATGGAGCTGAACGCCTGGGTTTGATTCCTTATAAGAACATCAGAAAAAATTTAAGCGGTAGTTATCCCCTCCTTATGCTGGCGACATTTGTGAGGTACCTTGCCATGTAAAAACTTGTCACCAAAGAGTTGTCGCACTGCGGCACGCCTTTCGGACTTGTCTGTAAAAAGCAGAATCCTTATGATTGAATTTGAACTTGAATCGGACAGCTCTCATTGATATGTAAGGAGTTTGCCTCTCCTCTCCTCTCCTTAATGGAATGTTCATTGGCAGATTTGCAAATTTTTTGCCGCTTAGGTACCGCTGGGCTGAGAGAACTTGGCATGCTGAGAGAAGGCGGACTCAGCTACCGTACAACTTCATTCAGGAGGTCATGGATGCAGGAGGCAGGCTGAGGAGGGTCTCAGACTAACTGTCGCCGAAATCGTTTCCGAACAAGTTGTTCCAGATTCTCTTTTCCGGAAGGCAGGAGTGGGAGCGGATGCTGTGTCTGAGTTGGATAAGACGGCGGTATTCACTGATGGCTCCAGGATGACGTCTGGGAAATAACTGGGGCTTTAGTCGGAAACACTCGACATCGGTATGGCAGTCAGAATTCTGTGCAATTAGGTTGGGCGCACAGAAGATCCGTAGGATGAACCTGCGACCTTCGAAACTCATGCTATATATAGATACTATGGCGGCTCTCTAGGCCTTAAACTCAAGGACATTGAGGTCGAAGTGAGTTGCTCAGTGTTTGCGGTCCAGAACGGACTCCTGGCCCATCAATTGGTGTTGGCCTGGTTTTCCACACACATCGGTGTTAGACTTCCGGACGAGTGCACGATCTTTCAAGAGGTATATGCCATTTAGTTGGCCACAAAGGAGGATGAACCTGTGGAAAGAAGGGTGACCCTCAAGGCCTTGAATTTAAGGACGATGAGGTCGAATTGCGTGGCGGAGAATTTGGGGGTTCTGAACGGACTCCTGGCTAATGACTTTGTGTTGGATTGGTTTTTCTGGACACATTGGTGTTCTGGGAAACTAAAAAGGGGAAGGGTATGCAAAGAGGGGCTCCTCCACGGCAGGTAGACCAGTGGCCGGTCTTGCACATGCCCGTTTTGTCGAACCACTGAACATAGAAGAGGAGATGACCAATGCAGAGACAGTGGCGCGGTGGGAGTTTTTGGATGAATGTCGCATTGCCAGAACACTTTGGTAAGCTGTTCCCAGGAAGAGGGGAAGGAGCTGCACTGACACTGTGCAATTGGCCATATGGAAGTTTGAAGTTTGTGTTGGATTGGCTTCCTGGACACATTGGTGTTCTGCGAAATGAGAAAGCGGAAGAGTATGCCAAGAGGGGCTCCTCCACGGTAGGTAGACCAGTGGCCGTTCTTTGCCATGTCCGTTTTGTCGAACAACTGAACATAGAAGATGAGATGGCCAGTGCAGAGGCAATGGCGCGATGGGAGTTTTTGGATGGATGTCGCATTGCCAGAACACTTTGATAAGCTGTTCCCAGGTGGAGGGGAGGGAACTGCACTGACACTGTGCGATAGGCCATATGGTCGCGCATGGAAGTCCCGCACAACAAGTTCTATGAACGATGTCTTGATGAGGATGAGAAGGAGACTACATAACACCTTGTCTGCTCTGCGTTCCATTCTAGGGATGTGGTTCTTCTCCCATCTCAGCGATCATGTAGATGTGTCTCTGAAGAGTCTTCTCAGGTACGTGGATAAGACGGGTTTGGTTCCATGAGGGACGCGATGAATCCTTCAACAAGCATTTATGCAAGCGCAGACGCGGAGCACTAACGATTGGCACTTGGCGAGTGAATATTTGAGTGTGTGCGGGCCTACGCTGCAGGCCCACTCGTGTGATGGCCATATATTTTGGGACACTCTAATGTATGTGTATAGCTAAAGAGTGGAAATCATAAAATTAATTTGCTCGCAAAGTCAACAAGCGGATCTATAAACGACTGCCTTAGGGTATGCTTTAATTTTTGCATATTATTTTGCCTTACAACCATCAACTTTGCCTTATTTTTCAGAAAAAAAAAACTGATTAAGTATTTCTAGTCAAAAATTATTATTTGTTTTTCCGTTCTCTCCCTCCTTCTGTTAACACTGTCATATTCCACAACATCTAAATTCACAATATGACACAAATCTCAAGAATTTTTGCCTACATATTTGGATGGCAAATGTTATGCTGTTACAAAATTCCATTGCATACTTTTGTGGTTTTGTCCAATAATAACAACAGCTGCTCATGCTGTGGCAAAAGACCACCAACTGTGTGGTGGCAACCGGGTGGCTGGCAGCCTCAATCACCATTCCTTGGCGTCATCATCAACGATATATAGACGACAAGGACTTTTGTTTAATGTTATGATTTGGCCATTAAATTAAATAAATAATGTCACAAACATAGAGCACTGCAAAGGAAACGTAAAACATTCCCTTTTGCCTGGTATTGAATATTATACGGCTGTTGTTTTTCTTTTGCTTCTTCTAGTTCTTCGCTTGTGTTGGCTTTTAGCAGGCTTTACTTACTTGGCGGCTTCTATTGGCATTGATTGTAAAACCAATAGAATGTCTAAGAAGGAAATTGAAACAAGTCAGGGAAAACTTCTTAGAGAGGATGTTTAGCCTTGAATTTCCAAGGCAGAGGGTTATGGTGAAAGGACTTTTGATTATATATTGAAACAATAGCAAAAAGAATTTTTTGCTGGAACATTTGGAGCAATGCAACATAGGTACTGGTTTTGGGCAAGCAGTGGTCTACTGTTAAGTCACTCTCGAACCGCGGTATATGGAACGATGGGACCTCAGTCACTTTTGGCGACGTAACTGTGACTGATCCGAAGAGGAGCGCCAGGTTGTTTAACCGTCAATTTATTGTGCATCCCAAGAGTGACAGGGATAGAAGGAGAGCCATTCGTCGTATCCATAGTCTCCGAGCCGAAGTACAGCCATCACAATTTACCGTGGGCGAAGTTACGAATGTCATCCGTGACGCCAAGTCATTCAAGGCGTTGGGCCCCAACAGAGTCTCTACACTGATGCTGAAGAATTTGGATATACATGCAATCGGGTACCATACAACTGTCCTTAACCTGTCTTTGAAGACTCTTATAGTACCCGATGTCTGGAATATGGGCAGAGTGATTTCATTGCTAGAGACTTGAAAGGATCCGAGTAAGGGAAGTCGTACAAACCGATTTCCTGACTCTCACCAGTAGCCTAGACGATTGAATGACTACCCCTTCTGAGTCTCGTTGGTGAATTTCCATTTGCCGAGCATCAGCATGGATTTCGAAGACTGCATAGCACAACAACTGCTTGGTATGCCTTAACCGCACACATTTGCCGTGGCTTCAATCAGCCCAGGCCATGTGATAGGATGGTCCTTGTGGCACTAGACCTATCGAAAGCATTCGACTATTTGAGGACATCGCCAAAACGTCCCTCCAGAAATGCATGAAACTCTGGGTGGAGAATTATCCGTTTTGTCGCCAGTCATTTGTGGAATTGAGGAATAAGATCGGTCCAGATTTGGATATAGCTGTGGCAGCTAGATCTCTTGATTTAGGGATTTGTGCCCATAAAAGGCGCATTTATTGTCCGATGGCGCCGAAATTTGGGACAGTGAGTTGTGTTAGGTCCTTCGACATTCTTCTTCAATTTGGCTTAGATCGGTTAAGATTTGGATATAGCTGCCATATAGACCGATCTCTCGATTTAAGGTTTTGGGGCCAAAAAAGGCGCATTTATTGTCCGATTTCGCCGAAATTTGGGACAGTGAGTTGTGTTAGGCCCTTCAACATTTTTCTGCAACTTGGCCTAAATCGGTCCAGATGTGGATATAGCTGCCATGTAGACCGATATCTCGATTTAAAGTCTTGGCCTCAAAAAAGGCGCATTTATAATCCGATTTCACTGAAATTTGACACAGTGACTTATGTTAGGCTTTTCGACATCCGTGTCGTATATGGTTCAAATCGGGTTATTTTTAGATATAGCTACTAAAAAGATCAATATTTTGTTATACGCAATTAAACAATGACTTGAACTTATTAGTATTTGGTCCAAATCGGAACATATTTCGATATAGCTGCTATGGGGCATAAGGTATGCATTTTTCACCGGGTCTTGACAAAAAGTGATTTCATATATACCCGAGGTGGTGGGTATCCTTAACTTAACGCCTTTGTACTTGTTACATGTCTCTCTGGTTGACATAAAGATCCCCTCTCCTGGTTTAAGTTGGTACGATGCTGGTAAGACTATGAACGTATCGCTAATAGAGAGCGCGACTGTGCAGATTGTGTCTTATTCCCTCTTTTGTGGCCTTGGGTTTTCAACGGGATTCTCAGGTCCTTCGGGGAAATAAGGTATACGTCTCTATATTACGAATACGGGCTTTGTTCCGAGGGCGCCTCTAGAAATTGTGTGTGTACAGATGGGTCAATTCGCTTGGCATTTAACCCCAAATTTAGTCCATTGTGACACGAAAGTAGCATCAGACCAAATCCTCTGGTGGCAGTTTGCAATATTCCTATCCAATAGCCTTGGGACTAAATCCCAGAAAGACTCAACTGGTAGTAGGTTAGATTAGAGTGGTAGTTTTAAATCAACTTTTTCAATAAATTTAGTCCATTGTGATACCACAGCAGCATCAGACCGACTTCTCTGTTGGCAATTTGGAAAATTCTTATCCGATAGCCCTTTCTCACAACTGTTTCAGTTGAAAATGAAAAGTACTTAAAATGTATTTATTTTGACAGTTTTCATATAAAACACGCAGCGCACCTTCAACCTAACCCACAGCACTCTCACATCCACCCCCTCACATATTTGCCGGAACAAATGCACGCACACACACACACACACACAAACCCTACCATCCAGCCACCAACCAACATAAACGAAGAAATTTTTATGTTGTGTTGGTGATGTTGCAAAGTATTTCAAAGTTGTTGTTGATGCGGCATTTGTTAGGCTGTTGCTGTATACCTACTGCAAGTATGTGCTTGTGTGGTAGAGAGAACGTATTGATGTTTCTCCTAGGACTTGTTATAAGGATATATCATGGGAGGGGGAGGGTGTAAGTTAGGCAAGGATGGTTGATTGTATCTGCCATAACCTTTTAATGTCGTAATATATTTTCAGTATTTCTTGTGTTTTGTTTTTGTGTTCTTACTATTGCTGTTGTTGTTGTCGCAAGTAGACAGAAAACGAAGACGACGACGACGACGACGGTCTAGTTAGCAATTTTCTTCCCTTTCAAATTCTTTGTGTTGGCTATGTTATTCTATGCTGCTTTTTTTTTGTTACTCTTGTACATGCTACATTGGTTTCATGACATTTGCCAAAAGCTATCATCAGATACATTGGCTTCGGTTTTCCCGCATTTTCTTCTATACCAGAATTATTTTCTTATGTGCTCTTTGGTATTCCAAATCGTCTGTTTGTCTGGCTGGTTGGTTTTGCAACAACGCCCTTTGGTTTAAGGATTTTTGAAAATATAAGACAAAAAGTGAAAATTTTGCTAAACTTATTTTCTGAAGAACCCATATGGCTATAATGCTGATTTAATTTCTAGTTAGGAATTTGTGGATACTTTTTCAAACACTGAAATTTTGTCCATCTTTTTCTATGGTAGGCCAATTTGCTCATTTAATATTTCATTATATCCTACTACTGTGGTACAGGGTATTATAACATAGTAGATTTTTTTTGTAACACCCCAAAAGGAAGAGATATAGACCCATTGATAAGCATACCGATGGACTCAGATTTCACTTTCTGATTCGATTTATGTCCATCTGTCTGTCCCTGTTAATTTGTGTACAAAGTACAGGTCGCAATTTTTCTTGAGCATAGGAACGAAGCCCATTGAAATTGGAAACGAGTAAAAAGACGTTAATTTCGGCCGGACCGAACTTTGGATACCCACCACCTCAGGTATATATGTTAATCACCTTTCGTCAAAATCCGATGAAAAATGCATACCTTATGCCCCATAGCAGCTATATCGAAATATGTTCCGATTTGGACCATATACTTATAAGTGCAAGTCATAGTTCACTTGTGTATAACAAAATATTGGGCTTTTTAGTAGCTATATCTAAAAATGACCATATACGACACGGATATCGAAATGCTTAATATAAGTCACTGAGTCAAATTTCAGTGAAATCGGATTATAAATGTGGCTTTGATGAGCCTAAGACCCTAAATCGAGATAATGGTCAATATGGCAGCTATATCCAAATCTGAACCGATCTGGTCAAAATTGAAGAAGGATGTCGAAGGGCCTAACACAACTCACTGTCCCAAAGTTTGGGAAAATTGGACAATTAATGCGCCTTTTATGGGCCTAAGACCCTAAATCGGCGGATCGGTCTATATGGCAGCTATATCTAAATCTGGACCGATCTGGGCCAAATTAAAGAAAAATGTCAAAGGGCCTAACACAACCCACTGTCCCAATTTTTGGTAAAATAAAACAATAAATGCTCCATTTATGGGCCTAAGACACTAAATCGGGCGAACGGTCTATATGGCAGCTATATCTAAATCCGGACCCATCTAGGCAAAATTGAAGAAGCATATCGAAGGGCCTAACACAACCCAATATCCCAATTTTTGGCAAAATCGGACTATAAATGCGTCTTTTATGGGCCTAAGACCCTAAATCGGCGGATCGGTCTATATGGCAGCTATATCTAAATCTGGACCGATCTGGGCCAAATTAAAGAAGAATGTCAAAGGGCCTAACACAATTCACTGTCCCAAATTTCAGCGAAATCTGATTATAAATGTGGTTTTTATGGGTCTAAGACCCTAAATCGGGCGAACGGTCTAAATGGCAGCTATATCTAAATCTGAACCGATCTAGACCAAATTACAGCAGCATATCGAGTGGCTTAACACAACTCACTGTCCAAAATTTTGGGAAAATCGGGCAATAAATGCTACCTTTATTGGCCTAAGACCCTAAATCGGCAGATCGGTCTATATGGCAGCTATATCTAAAGCCGGACCGATCTAGGCCAAATTGGAGAAGCATGTCGAGTGGCTCAACAAAACTCACTGTCCCAAATTTCAACAAAATCGGATAATAAATGTGGCTTTTATAGGCTTAAGACCCTAAATCGGCGGATCGGTCTATATGGGGGCTATATCAAGATATAGTCCGATATAGCCCATCTTCGAACTTAACCTGCTTATGGACAAAAAAAGAATCTGTGCAAAATTTCAGCTCAATATCTCTATTTTTAAAGACTGTCGCGTGATTTCAACAGACAGACGGACAGACGGACGGACATGGCTAGATCGTCTTAGATTTTTACGCTGATCAAGAATATATATACTCTATAGGGTCGGAAATGGATATTTCGATGTGTTGCAAACGGAATGACAAAATGAATATACCCCCATCCGTCGGTGGTGGGTATAAAAAGAATGTCAAAGGGCATAACACAACTCGCTGTCCCAAATTTCAGCAAAATCGGATAATAAATGTGGCTTTTATGGGCCTAAGACCTTAAATCGGAAGATCGGTCTATATGGCAGCTATATCTAAATCCGCACCGATCTGGGCCAAATTAAAAAAGAATGTCAAAGGGCATAACACAACTCACTGTCCCAAATTTCAGCTAAATCTGATTTTAAATGTGGCTTTTATGGGCCTAAGACCCTTAATCGGGCGATTGGTCTATATGGCAGCTATATCCAAATCTGTACCGATCTGGGCCAAATTAAAGAAGGATGTCAAGGGCCTAACAAAACTCACTGTCGCAAATTTCAGCGAAATCGGATAATAAATGCGGCTTTTATGGGCCTAAGACCCTAAATCGGCAGATCGGTCTATATGGCAGCTATATCTAAAGCCGGACCGATCTAGGCCAAATTGGAGAAGCATGTCGAGTGGCTCAACAAAACTCACTGTCCCAAATTTCAGCAAAATTGGATAATAAATGTGGCTTTTATAAGCCTAAGACCCTAAATCGACGAATTGGTCTAAATGGGGGCTATTTCAAGATATAGTCCGATATAGCCCATCTTCGAACTAAACCTGCTTATGGACAAAAAAAGAATCTGTGTAAAGTTTCACCTGAATATCACTTTTTTTAAAGACTGTATCGTGATTTCAACAGACAGACGGACAGACATATCTAGATCGTCTTAGATTTTTACTAAGGGTATACAAATCGGTTCAGATTTATATGTAGCTCCCATATATATGTTCGTCCGATTTGGACTAAAATTGCAATTATTTCACCATTTATAAACCGAATATCACAAAATTTTGCACGAGGGGTTCTCTAATAAGTCTCGATATTATTGGTGAATTTGATAGAAATCGGTTCAGATGTAGATATAGCTCCCATATATATATTCGTCCGATTTGGACTAAAATTGCAATTTTATCGTCATTTGTATACCGATTCCCACGAAATCTTGCACGAGGGGTTCTCTTGTAACGCTCGACAATATTGGTGAATTTCATGGAATTCGGTTCATATTTAGATATAGCTCCCATATATACGTTCGTCCGATTTGGACTAAAATTCCAATTATATCACCATTTATAAACCGAATATCACGAAATTTTCCACGAAGGGTTCTCTTATAAGTCACGACATTATTGATGAATTTCATAGAAATATATGTTCGTCAGATTTTGGATAATTTGCAGTAATGTTGTCATTTGTTAAGAAGATGGGTCATCAGAGGAACACCTCAAGGAGGTGAACTGTCTCCTCTACTTTGGAATATAGCCATTTACAATATTATTATTGTCTCTGGAAGAAAAATGCGTAACACTGTATGCTGATGACGTGGCAATTGCGGTAAGGGGAAAATTTCCCAGCATTCTAAGAGATATACTTCAGGAAGTTCTACGTGCAACAGCAAAGTGGGCTACCGAAAGTGGTCTGGGTATAAATCCGTGCAAGACAGAAGAAGTTCTTATCAGCAGGAGATACAAGTTGCCTACAGTGGAACTTGTCTCCTTGGATGGAGAGAATGTTCCATTTACAGAAAGCGCATAATACCTGGGTGTTTTGCAGGACAAGAAATTTAACTTCAAATCCAACATTTTGGAAAGGGCAAGAAGGGCAATCTTGTCCTATACACCTGCAAGAGGGCCATTGGGGGTTCAGACCGCGTGCCATGCATTGGGTATATTCTGCAGTTGTCAGACCTATAACGCTATATGGTGTTGTGGTCTGGTGGACGGCGCTTCAAAAGTCCATCTACTGCTCAATACTCAACCGGATCCAAAGATTGGCTTGTTTGTGCATCTCAGCCGCACTAAGGACGACACCATCTGATGCACTGAATTTAATGCTACTCTTATGCTTCTGGACATTGTGGCGAGGCAAATTACTTCGACCACTGCTCTAAGGCTAAAGCAGCTTTCTCTTTGGTCATGTGGCGGCTACGGACTCTGTGTTATACTTCATACAATATCCGTTGATCCAGGCTGTATGCATTACACCCTACCTGAGCCGCTTTTTAATAAGAAGTACTGTACCCCTATTCCTGATAGGACCGATTGGAACTACGATATCCCTGATAACAGAAGTTACATAGACTTCTATACTGTTGGTTCTAAACTGAACGGCCAGGTGGGCTTTGGGGCGTACTCTAATGGTCCGACCACTGCAGTGTGTATCAAGCGGAGTTCTTTGCTTAAGGAAGTGGTGGAATGGCTGAGATATAATGTCATTACAACAATTGGCATAAATATCTTCTCAGACAGCCAGGCAGCCATTAGATCCCTGAACACAAAAACCGCCCTCCATTGTCGCAGATCTCTCAACGAGATAGCTGAACAGTTCAAAATTCACCTGTTCTGGGTGCCGGGCCACAGAGATATCCCAGGGAACTGTAAAGCAGACGAGCTTGCGAGCCTAGGAGCTACCCTGCACATTCCAGGGATACTGGAATCTATGGGTATTCCTCTAGCGACATGTAAGCTAAGTTTTCAGCATCGAATCCGAAGAGCAACGGATGATAGATGGTCACAAAGGGGGAATTGTGAGCATTCCAAAATTATGTAGCCTGTTCTAGACTTGAAAAGGTCCACCGCTTTAGTGTGGCTGGCTAAAACAGATGTCTCAGTTGTTATGTTCGTCATGACAGGTCACGTATTTCTGATCCCTGGAAAACGTATTTCTGAACACAAAAACCGCCCTCCATTGTTGCAAATCTCTCAACGAGATGGCTGAACAGTTCACCTGTTCTGGGAGCCGAGCCACAGAAATATCTCAGGGAACTGTAAGGCAGACGAGCTTGCGAGACTAGAAACTACCCTTCACATTCCAGGGATACTGGAATCTGTGGGTATGCTTCTGGCGACATGTAAACTAAGTTTTCAGGACCAGGTCCGAAGGATAACGAATGATAGATGTTCACAAAGAGAGGGGGCTGTAAGCATTCCAAGACTATGTGGCCTAATCTAGCCTTCAAAAGGTCTACTGCTTTGCTGGCATTGGCTAGAACAGACGTCTCAGTCATTGTGTCCATCATGACAGGTCACTGTCTAATCGGAAAACATGCTGACAGACTTAAGGTTGCCAGCAACCACTTTTGCAGAAGCTGTGAGAACATCGAAGAAGAACAGACTATAGAACACCTTCTGTGTGTGTGTGTGCCGCACTAGCAGTCAGAAGGAGTTCACTTTAAGTTCTCATTTCTTTGAGAACCTGTCTGATTTAGCGGATGTGAACATTCGCAAGTTATGGAGGTTTTTAAAGCGATCTGGATGGTTCAACGATAGGAACTAGAAGGCAGCTTCCTTCTTCTGTTCCTGAGGTATCGCAATGGAGGAAAACGTCTAATTCAGTCTAATGGCAGACTGCCACTTAAGCCTAACCTAACCTATCCTGGATGTAGCTCCCATATTGTACTTACAGGGTAGGTGTAGGTTAGTATACAGTCGGCACCGCCCGACTTTTGCCTTTCCTTACTGGTTTTAGAATATTTTAATGTTTTTTGAATTAAATGATATTAAATAAACTGTCTTAAATAATTACAAGAAAAGCTGCTGCGTTCCATGTTACAGCAATGTAGGAAAAATCCTTTAATCTAGATCTGCTCCATGCTTTAAGTCTAACAATTTTTATTTCCAAAGTTTTTGGCGGGGATTTCTTTCTTTAAGTCTTCCCTTTTCTAGTTTGTTTGTCTTCTATTTCATGTTTTGTTATTTTTGTTTTCTCATTCTTTCACAACATCTTAAAGCAAATGGCTGTCCATGGCCATATAAGAAAATATTGATATTGGTGTTTGTTGTCCTGGCAACGCTTTGTGCATGCCTTAAGCCCCAACTTCGAAGCAGGGTTAACCATGCCTATCATGGTTCTTTGTCTAAGCGGAGACTTTTCCGTCGATTTTTGAGTTGGGATTTCCAAATTTGTTTTTTTTTTTCTCTCTTCTTTTATTGCCTTGGACTTTTGATTACGTTTGCAAGAGTTTGCTCTTCATGCCATTTCGCATTACTTGCTTCTTAGAAATCCTTTGCTAGTCCATCATCCTTTTTTCATGGTCATGCCACCATGTGCCATCATCAATTCTCCTTATTCTAAGGCTGTTCGCTGGCTCGCTTGCTTGCTCGTCTCCAGCTTGACATGATTGGGTTGTAAATAAAAACACAAAGATTTGGCTGTTGATTGAGCTTATTTATGGCCCTACAGCATGTAGTATGTGTGGGTGAGAGAGCGTAGCATATAAAGTAAAGTGGCATAGGGACTGGTCATGTGTCGGCCTCGCTGTCGTTTTATGTGTATGTGTGTAAATATAAGTAGTGTCGTATAAAGAAGGATTTTTAGGGGGAGACAAAAAAAAAAAAGAATAACAATAAGAGGAACTTTTAGCATGGTATATTCCATGTGTGTGTGTCCCACAGAGAGAAGAGTTGCCAAGAGTTACAAGTTTGTTAGCGAAAAAAGTGGATTTTCTGAAACACTGAAAAGGTATCATACTTTGAAGAACAAGAAAAAGCGTGCAAAGATCGGAAGGCCGAATCTTATATACTCTCCACCATCGATCGCATATGACAAGTTCTCTGAATGATATTTTTACCTATATCAAGTTATAGACCGCTATGAACCGTACTTGATACGGCTGTTAGAAGTCAAGGAAAACACCAAGCCCAAAATTAAGGCCCAGGAAGTCAAATTAGGAGATCGATTTATATGGCAGCTACAACAGGTAGTTGACAGAATCGTCAAAAATGACATATATATCGTCTGAAATTTCAGCTAAATCGGATAAGAATTACGCCCTCAAGAAGTCAAATCGGGAGATCATATTGTGTGGCAGCTACATCACATTATGAACTGGTCTAGACCATACCTGGCACAATTGTTGGAAGTCATACCAAAACGACACGTGCTGAATTTTTATCTGGTGGTACTTGCGCTTTCTAAAGGCTCAAGAAGTCAAATCAGAAGATAGGTTTATACGGCAGCTATAACACGTAATTGCCCGAATTGAACCATACTTGGTACATATGATAGAAGTCATAACCAGACGCAACGTCTAAAGTTTCAGCTAAATCGAATAAAAATTGCACCCTTTAAAAGTTCAAGAAGTCAAATTGGGAGATTGGTTTATATGTTAGCTATATCAGATTATGGACTGGTCAAGACCATACTTGGCACAGTTGTTGGAAGTCATTCCAAAACGACACCTGCAAACATTTCAGCCAAATTGGGTGACAATTGCTGGAAAGCTTCGTTTTTATGCGGATTAGATGCAAATGCTGCAGCGGGCAGTCAGCGATTTCGAGAGCAGAGTCTCAGTGAGGAATCAGGTGGCACTGGCTCTTAATTAAATACTGAGTGCCAATGATACTCGAGATGACAAGGCGAGTTATTGGCGCCTTCAAAAAAACCAATGGCCAACATCAGCGTCGGTTTACTGTTTAGAAGCAGCTGGAGGCGAAAGTCGGATCGTAAAGCAAGCGGCTCGCGACAACGTGGGATACATGTGCGATCCCACAACACCCATGCGATTGGGGCGTTGAGCCAGTAACTCGCCCCCGAAAAACTATAAGAATCTCCAGAAAGAAAGGAATAGTAACAAGTAAAAGCGTGCTAAGTTCGGCCGGGCCGAATCTTATATACACTCCACCATGGATCGCATTTGTCGAGTTCTTTTCCCGGCATCTCTTCTTAGGCAAAAAAAGATATTAGAAAAGAGTTGCTCTGCTATTAAAACGATATCAAGATATGGTCCGGTTCGGACCACAATTAAATTATATGTTGGAGACCTGTGTAAAATTTCAGCCAATTCTTCTAAGAATTGCGCCCATTGGGGCTCACGAAGTAAAATAGAGAGAACGATTTATATGGGATCTGTATCGGGCTTTAGACCGATTCAGACCATAATAAGCACGTTTGTTGATGGTCATGAGAGGATCCGTCGTACAAAATTTCAGGCATATCGGATAATAATTGCGACCTCTAGGGGTCAAGAAGTCAAGATCCCAGATCGGTTTATATGGCAGCTATATCAGGTTATGGACCGATTTAAACCATACTTGGCACAGTTGTTGGATATAATAACAAAACACGTCGTGCAAAATTTCATTCTGATCGGATAAGAATTGCGCACGGTAGAGGCTCAAGAAGTCAAGACCCAAGATCGGTTTATATGGCAGCTATATCAGGTTATGGACCGATTTGAACCATACTTGGCACAGTTATTGGATGTCATAACAAAACACGTCGTGCAAAATTTCATTCCAATCGGATAAGAATTGCGCACTCTAGAGGCTCAAGAAGTCAAGACCCAAGATCGGTTTATATGGCAGCTATATCAAAACATGGACCGATATGGCCCATTTACAATACCAACCGACCTACACTAATAAGAAGTATTTGTGCAAAATTTCAAGCGGCTAGCTTTACTCCTTCGGAAGTTAGCGTGCTTTCGACAGACAGACGGACGGACGGACAGACGGACGGACATGGCTAGATCGACATAAAATGTCACGACGATCAAGAATATATATACTTTATGGGGTCTCAGACGAATATTTCGAGTAGTTACAAACAGAATGACGAAATTAGTATACCCCCCATCTTATGGTGGAGGGTATAAAAACGGACCCTCCTAACATTGACGATCCATGCTAACGAAAAAACGATCATGATTTGCGGATCTGCACCTGGAATGTCCGCACTCTCTATAGAGAAGGGGCAGTATACGCGCTGACTGATGTGTAAGAGAAGTACAAGGTAGATATTAGCGACTTACACGAAGTGTGATGGACGGGGAATGGCGTAACAACAACACCAAACGGTGACGAACTTTGGCTGTGCATTTTTGTGGTTAGTCGGAGACTGAAACCCCTTGTCTCAAGCTTTACTGCGATGGAAGAGAGGCTAGCCGCAATCCGCATAAAAGCCAAATTCTTCGACATCAGCCCTATTTGTACCCATGCCCCGACGAAAAACCGAAAGACAAGGACGAACAGGCCAAGGATATTTTCTACAAGCGCCTAGAGAGAGAATATGATCGCTGCCCCGCCCATGACATTAAAATCGTTCTGGGAGATTTTAATGCAAAGATAGTTTAGTAAGACATGTTTTGTCCAGCAGTAGGAAAGTTTACCCTCCACAAGATTACGTCCGATAATGGGTTGAGGCCGAATATATTTCGTCGCGGCAAAAAACATGGTAATTAGCAGCACCAGATTTCAACATTAAAAAAAAAATATTCACAAAGTTATATGGCTCTTACCCAACCAAAACACGTGGAACTAAATTGATCACGTTGTGATAGATGGAAGGCATTCATCCAGTGTGTTAGATGTACGATCGATCCGTGGAGCGAATATAGATTCGGATCATTACCTCGTTTCAGCAAAGGTTCGCACCCGTTTGAACATGGCGAGGAAAGTACGATCTGACACTGCACGGAAGCTGGACATTGAAAAGCTGCAAACATAACAGATGGCAGCGGCATACTCACTCGACTGACCCAACTGCTTGATGAAAGCACTTCTTGTTTCGATGATATAATTGAGCAGTCTCAAACCATTATCCACTCCATTGGAAATGCCGCGAAATCCGTACTTGGGTACCGGAAGCCTCCTCCAAGAAACCCATGGTACGACCAAGAGTGTCGAGATGCTACTGAAGCCATGAATTCGGCAAAGGGGAGAGGAGAACGTCTTTTCCTCAGAAAGAAGAATGAAATGGAAAGACGTGAGTGTGAGCGATTGAGATGTACAGGAGTCAGATTAAAGTCCGGAAGTTCTACCAAAGTATTAAACATCAAACCGATGGCTTTGAAGCAGGCACATCCTCCTGCAGAGACAAAGAAGGAAATCTGGTAACTGACACAGATAGCATGCTGAGGATATGGAAAGAACATTTTACCCAACTGATGGTGTTCGACGATGGCGGCGAAGAGGATGTCGCAGAACCTATCCCTGATTGACTGTTTAGCTCCTAGTTAGAATGAGGTCCAACTAGCAGTGACCCGACTGAAGAACAACAAGGCAGCAGGAGCCAACGGGTTACCCGCTGAACTATTTAAGACCGAAGGCGACACGCTTATAAGGCGTAAGCACAATCTGACTAGAAGAAAGAATAATCCGAAGACTGGAACCTCAGCATACTATGCCCCGTATACAAGAAAGGAGGCAAGACGGAATGTGCTAACTAGAAAGAAATAAGACATTATATCTTGGCCATTCCACCACTTCCTTAATTGCAAGGATCTCCGCTTGATACACACTGCAATGGTCGGGTAACCATTTCGATATGACCAGCTCTAGATCTTTGGAGTACACCCCAAAGCTCACCTAGTCTTCTAGTTTGGAACCTTCCGTATAGAAGTCTATGAAACTTCTATTACCAGGAATATCGTAGTTCCAATCGGTTCTATCGGGAATAGTGGTACAGAAATTTTTTTTAAAAAAGCGGCTCAGGTAGGGAGTAATCCGCACTGCCTGGAACATCAGACATTGTATCAAGGATAAGACAGTGTCCATAGCCTCCATATGACCAAAGAGAAAGCTCCCTTAACCTCTCGGCAGTGATCGCAGCAATTTGTCTAGCCACAATGTCCAGAGGCATAAGATTTAGTATTTAATTCAGTACATCAGATGGTGTCGTCCTCAGTGCGGCTGTGATGCACAAATAAGCCTTCTTTTGGATCCGGTTGAGTATTGAACAATAGGAGGACTTTTGAAACGTTGTTCACCAGACCACAACACCATACAGCATTATAGTTTTGACAACTACAGTATATACCCAATGTATGACATGCGGTCTAAACCCCCAACTTTTGCCAGGTGTGTAGGGCAAGAGTGGCCTTTCTTGCCCTTTCCAAAATGTTGGATTTGAAGTTCAATTTCCTGTCCAGCAAAACACCCAGGTCTTTTGCGCTTTCTGTTAATGAAACATTCTCTCCTCCCAAGGAGACAGGTGCCACGAATGTCGTGTTTAACGTAGATGCCAGCCATTGCGGTCCAAACCTGCGTGGCCCAAGGCCCAATGGTGAATACAATGCGTCTACCAACGCCCCCACATGTTTTAACCCACACATGAGTACCAAGTTGATCCCACGTATTTGAACGTGTTCACTTCCTTGGTTAGGAGCGGAGCACTACCTAAAACTCCTTCCGATCTATGGGTCATGGCACCCGGTTGAATACGCAACTCCACGTCGAGCTTAAGCTCTACCCGCGATTTGGGTACAAACCACAGCCACCACGTTGCCGCCTACTGGTGCCTCACCATTGTCAGGCTGGTACCGAAGTTCTAGGGGTTGAACCCCAAACAGTTCCGGACTGGTTACCTGGAAAAAATGAATCACCTTAAGCCGACCTTAAGCCAGCATACAAAAATATGCACCAAACAAACAACAGAACGATATACACAAACAGGACACGGCAGCCCTCACAGGCTACGCCACACATATCTGCATCAACATTGGACTCACAATCAACGCGGCCACCCTAACGGATGACCGAACACAACCACAACAGCCACTGTAGGCAACTTGTATCTCCTACTGAAAAGAACTACTTCTGTCTTGTACGGATTTACAGCAAAACCACTTTCTTTAGCCCACTTCGCCCTTGCACGTAGAGCTTCCTTAAGTATATCTCTTAGAGTGTTGGGAGACTTTCCCTTAGCGGAATTGCCACGTAATCAGCACAGCTATTGAAAGTCAAAACGAAACGACACGTGCAAAATTTAAGCTTAATCGGATAAAAATTGCGCCCTGTAGAAGCTCAAGAAGTAAAATCGGGAGATCGGTTTGTATGGCAGCTATATCAAAACATGAACCCATTTGGCCAGTTACAACCCATTGGCACACGTAGTCTTTGTGCCAATTATCTTAACTACAAGTGCTACGAACAACAGGCTGTAAAACTGTAGGCCGGGCAGTCTGAAGCATGTGTATTACGTTGGTGCCTGACAAAGATGATCTAACCCCTCATTGAAACGCGTTCCCCAGTGGTGTGATATGTGTTCTGCTTTGTCTGAGAAACGGGCAATTTGTCTTCTTCAAAACCCATTTAGGAACATTCTCTACTTTACATTCGTTTTAGTTCGACTCAAAAACACTAAAATAAGCAAAACTTGGATTTGTTCGTTCTGTCTGGCCGCATCCAAATTTTTATTCGGAATCATATGTTATTCCCAGATATTATCGATAGTTATAGGCCACATTTGTATATGTTTAGAAAGAAAACATAATACCTCCTCATAGTTCACTTGGCAACTCTATCTCTTTGTGTATTAGTATTAGTGTACACGTTACCACCGCCCTGGTATATATTGTATTCATTTTATGTCATGTGAGTGGATATTTAATGTATAATTTAAGACTTAATACATTCGTATGTCTACTCTTGTAGTGTGTGTGTGGCTTGGCCACCCGTCAGTGGTAGATACGTATAAGCAAATTTATGGGTGCTCGCCTAAAATTAGGCAATAATGTTTGTTATGTCCTTTTTTGTGTTATCTTCTTCCACAGTCTTTATATTCTATGCTTTTGTGTTATAAAATTCCCACTCTTACTAGCTAGCGGGGTGATGTGCAAGCTTTTGTCTTCATCATCACCATCAGCCACATTTATCTTGATGTTAACCCCTAAAAATATTCAACCAAATTTAATTTGTTCTTATATCCCTTACATGTAGGCAACTTATTATGTGTTTTGTAGAGTGAATGTTTAAGAGCATAACGAATGAATATTGAACGCTTGCCATTGAGACGGTCAATGTCTCATAAGTAGGGTTGGGCGTCATGAAAGTGTTTGAAAAAAGTTTGGGTTATTCTTGTGCTTGTTGTATTCTAGGAACTAAGACCTATGAAAGGAAAAACCAAACAAGTGAAGGCTTGTAAAGTTCGGTGGGGCTTGATCTCATATGTCATCCTTCATTTGCCTTTATCAAGTTTATTTCACGGAAATTGATAAGCCACAACCAGAAATCCCCATGGAGTCTTACTTATTTAGATAGGTTAGGTTAAAAAGAGGATGCGGTTATTAATTCGCCCCACGCCACTATAGACATACACCTAAGCCAGTAGTCGGCTTGAAGGTCATGAGAGAAGCCGTTGTAAAAAATGTCTGCCAAATCGGATGAGAATTGCGCCCTCTAGAGGCTCAAGAAGTCAAGATCCCAGATCGGTTTATATGGCAGCTATATCAGGTTCTATACCGATTTGCGCCATACTTAGCACAGTTATTGGAAGTCATAACAAAACGTCTCATGCAAAATTTCAGTGAAATCGGATGAGAATTGCGCCCTCTAGCGGGCCAAGAAGTCAAGACCCAAGATCGGTTTATATGGTAGCTATATCAAAACATGGACCGATTAGAACCACACTAAGCGCAGTAGTTGGAAGTGATACCAAAACACCACATGCAAAATTTCAGTGAAATCGGATGAGAATTGCGCCCTCTAGCGGGCCAAGAAGTCAAGACCCCAGATCAGGAGCGGTGAGCAAGGTACTTAAGATTCTCGAAGCATAGAAGTGGGGTGGGGAAGGTAATATTGGGGTACTTCGAAGATAGTTGTCCTATTCAAGAAAGGAAATAAGCCCAAGAAAAACCGTGGATGATTGGGGATATTTACAACAAACAACATTATAAAAAAGCGGTTGTTTATAGGGTTGCATGAACAGACGGCTTAAGGGACATAATATGATGATCAGAGCGGCAAAACAAGCCTCCATGAAGAATTTCTGCCAACAGTTCGATAGCTTAAATGATGCCACCAAGAAGAAAAAAATTTCTCAAAAAAAACCATGTCCAAACTGAGAGCAGCAACAGAGATCATGTTGAGGCTTTTGATAAAAATTCCTAAAAACGTGGAATTCACAAAGACACCAAAATCTTTGGTATAATAAGGTTGCACCAACTCTTATTATTTCAAGATTTATGGTAAAGGAACCCTTGAGGAATTTCAAACCACTTTAGTCACCTGGACCTGATGGAATATTTCCGGCCGTACCACTAATGACGGACGACTTTTTGGTGCTCCATCTGGCTACAATTTTCACAGCGTGGCGATCTGGCAACTTGCATATACTCCGAAAGCTTGGCAGCAGTCAAGGGCAGTATTTATCTCCAAGCCTGGCAAGGCAAGTTATGCGACACCAAAGGCCTACAGACCAATAAGCCTTAAGTCCTCTCTACTCAAAACCATGGAACGTATTGTGGATACCATGATAAAGAGTTGAACACTCAGCAAACTGATCAAATACAAACAGGATGCCTATGGCAAGGGAAAATCAATGGAGACTGTCCTGCATGAGGTTTCGCATAAAATAGAAGAATCCTTTGATGCAAATACGTACACCTAGGCGGTATGCATTGACATCGTGGGAGCTTTGAACAATGTGTGGACTGACACACTGATCCGATCCTTAGATCAGTACCGGGTGGACCAGGTCCTTAGAGACTGGATAAACCATATGCTTAGGAACAGGTAGATAAATTATGGGTCCCATGACATTAAACAAGGGAGAAAGTCAGGGCACAGGGTACGCCACAGGGGGGCATTTTATCGTCTCTCCTAGAGTGATCACCATAAATAACCCTGCTGGCTGAGGAGGAATTTGAAACCTCCTGCTACGCACACGATGTATACAATTCTTCTAAGAGATAAGGATACGAATCAGCTATGCAGAAGGACGGAAAGGGTCTTGCATATGGCATATGACTGGGCTAGATCCAGAGGTCTCAATGTTAACCCAGAGAAGACTGAAAAATTTCTGTTCACGAGGAAGAAGAAGGTGGGCCAATTTAACGCTCCACGTTTCCTCAACGAGTAATCGCATTTAGATGCGAACTTAGAGAGGAAACTTAATTGGAAGTGTCACATTCAGGAGCGTACTGAGAAGGCTCACAGATGTTCGGCACTGAAACTTTGCACAGATTCTTTTTTTTATTCATAAGCAGGTTAAGTTCGAAGATTGGCTATAGCCCCCATATAGACAGATCGGCCGATTTAGGGTCCTAGGCCCATAAAAGCCACATTTATCGTCCGATTTTACTGAAATTTCGAACAGTGAGTTGTGCTAGGATCTTCGACATCCTTTGTCAATTTGGCTCAGATCGGTTCAGATTTGGATATAGCTGTCATATAGACCGATCCTCCGAATTAAGGTCTTAGGCCCATAAAAGCCACATATATTATCCGATTTGGCTGATATTTGGGACAGTGAGTTGTCTTAGGCCCTTCGATATCCTTTATCAATTTGGCTCAGATCGGTCCAGATTTGGATATAGCCCTCATATAGACCGATCGGCCGATTTAGGGTCTTAGGCCCATAAAAGCCACATTTATTATCCGATTTTGCTGAAATTTGGGACAGTGAGTTGTGTAAGGCCCTTCCACACCCTTCGTCAATTTGGCCCAGATCGGTCCAGATTTGAATACAGCTGCCATATAGACCGATTCTCCGATTTAGAGTCTAAGGCCCATAAAAGCCACATTTATTATCCGATTTTGCTGAAATTTCAGACAGTGGGTTGTGTTAGAGCCTTCGACATACTTCGTCAATTTTGCTCAGATCGGTCCAGATTTGGATATAGCTGCCATACTGACCGATCTCTCGATTTAGGGTTTTAGGCCCATAAAAGCCATATTTATTATTAGATTTTGCTGAAATTTAGGACAGTGGGCTGTGTTAGGCTCTTCGACATCCTTTGCTAATTTGGCCCTGATCGGTTCAGATTTGATTAGAGCTGCCATATAGATCGATCGCTCGATTTATGGTTTTGGGCCCATAAAAGGCACATTTATTGTCCGATGTCGCTGAAATTTGGGACAGTGAGTTATGTTAAGCACTTCGACATACTTCTGCAATATGACACAGATCGGTGCAGATTTGGATATAGCTGTCATATAGACCGATCTCTCGGTTTTAGGTTTTGGGTTAGGCTTTTTTATAACCGTGTCGTTTATGTTTAAGATTTGCTTTTGCCAAGTTTCTGGTTGGCCATTCCACCCCCCAAAATACCCCGTAAACAGGAAATATTTACCAAAGTGGTAAGATAGGACTCAAAAGAAATGCATTTGGGAGTACAGTAGGGACCTTTGTTTTTAGCCAAGTCCGAACTGCGTGCTGCAGTGCGACATCTCTTTGGGGAGAATTTACATGGTCATGCATGGCTTTGTACCTAGCAAATTTCACCAGCATTAAAAGGAGATAACCACCGCTTTAAAATTTTTTCGATGTTCTCGCCAGGATTCGTACGCAGGCGTTCAGCGTCACATAGTGGAAATACTCTACAGTGGCTTCGATATCCACATTCAGGGCAAAGTGTGCCCACCCTAAAAAGACATTACAGAATTAAAGAAGGCGCAGCGGAGCGGGCCCGGTTCGGCTAATTTGTTATAAAATAAGATTTCAGAAGCATGCCTTACAATCATAGGCCAAGATATCCGGATGTTTGAAATTCATCTTTCAAACACATGTGAATGAAGTGAATGGTTCGTCCGCCAGTGATAAAAACTCCTTAAGAAAAGACTTTCTATGCAATTTTTTCACCATTTAAAGTTTCTACAAAATAGCTTTACAGCTTTTTCGCTATGTCGATGGACTATTTTTGTGGAAAGCCAGTGTATTCTAAAATGAGGTTTACAGTATGATCTACTACCACCTCAATCGCCGTAGCCATATGGCTATAAATGAGCGTTCCATCTACATTCAACAGTAAGGTTTTTCTTAAAAATCTAAATCATTGGAAATTATTTATCTGACCTGTTTTGGTTCATTCATATTTTTTTGTACCTACATTAACCGTTAGGTGTTTTTAGTAAGCGAGTTATTATCTTATTTATAATCTTTTAATGCTTTAATTTCTGAAAGAATGCTTCAATTTCTTACGAAATAAATACCAAAAATCCTTTTAACCGCATTTTATAAAAATAAGCCACCACATCAGATTTAATTACTAAATTATTAATCAAAAAAATATTCTTAATCGAGATTATGAAATTATTCGAAAGCCTAAAAGTATACCTTGATTTTATTGCTTTAAAATTTCTAAGAATTTTATCTTTAAATCTCAATGTTGCCATAAAATGTTCACCTTTTCGATAAGAAAAACTGTATTTACTCTTATCTCTCAATGCGAAATGTTTTCCTTGCCTTGGGCCATAACCTTCAAAGTGTTTCCCTCCCCTATGAGGGCAGCAGCGCACCATCCATTGCTAATATCCCTGGGGATATGTACGATTTGTTGGTGTACAAGACAAGACACACAGCCATTTCCTTTAATATTTAATCAAGCACAACCATGAAACATTGGCATTTCTAATCAAATGATTTCCAAAGAAAATTTTCAGCACAAGAGCAAGGCATACAGACGGTGTTTTTTGCCCCATCAAAAGACTGCAGGGGAAGAAGAGCCTTAAAGGGGTCTAGGCTGGCATTGATTTAGAATTAATAGATCTAATCCCTTTAACTATGCTGTGATTTAAATGTCAGTTTATTCAAATTAACAATGCCGCGACAGAAGTTATATATGTTAGGCTTCTCTTTCGAATTCAATGTAAAATTCTCCACACAAATCCTCGAGGAGGCTATGGTTGAAGGCTTGCGTGGTGTATGGGGAAAATTCAATTACGTTATGTTTATTTGTGGAATTGAATATAATGGCATACATTAATGGATGTAAGTGTGTACAGGCATATGTCTATAGACTTAGACAGATGAAATGAGTAATATAAGATGGAGCATTTGATTGTGGTTTATTGGAAGGCTATGAATCAGCATACTTCTTGTTGGCAGTTTAACTTTTGATTTAAGCTTCGATACTCTAATAACTGTGAGTTCACAGCGCCTGGAGGGTAGGCAGCAATTTAAATTTTAAAAGCATTTGTGAATTTTTTCCAACAAGCATTAATTTTAAGATAATAATTGAATTATGCCTGAAGAGAATTTAAAGAGATTGATGATTTCAAGAAAAACTTTTGCTCAATTAATGAAGATAGATGGCAGGAGATAGCGAAGGAAAAGAAGCATACAATTAGGATTGTAATGAATATATTTTGTGGATTTTTGTTTCATGATAATCGTAATTATCAGAAACATTAAAAGGAAAGTTTTGATTGTGGTGTTTATAAATATTTTTTTTCAGATTTTGTAGCCGTATTGGGAAGAAATTAAGAAAGGTTAATTTGATTTGAAGATATTTTAATTTTTTTATACCCACCACCGAAGAATGGGGGTATATTCATTTTGTCATTCCGTTTGCAACACTTCGAAATATCCATTTCCGACCCTATAAAGTGTATATATTCTTGATCAGTGTAAAAATTTAAGACGATATAGACATGTTCGTCCGTCTGTCTGTTGAAATCAAGCTACAGTCTTTAAAAATAAAGATATTGAGCTGAAACTTTGCACATATTCTTTTTTTGTCTATAGGCAGGTTAAGTTCGGAAATGGACTATATCGGACTACATCTTGATATAGCCCCCATATAGACCGATCGGCCGATTTAGGGTTTTAGGCCCATAAAAGCCACATTTATTATCCGATTTTGCTGAAATTTGGGACAGTGAGTTGTGTTAGGCCCTTCAATATCCTTCATCAATTTGGCTCAAATCGGTCCAGATTTGGATATAGCTGCCATATAGACCGATCGGCCGATTTAGGGCCATATTTATTATCCGATTTTGCGGAAATTTGGGACAGACAGTTGTGTTAGGCCCTTCAAAATTTTTCGTTAATTTGGTCTAGATCGGTCTAGATTTGGATATAGCTGCCATATAGACCGATCCTCCGATTTAGGGTCTTAACCCTATAAAAGCCACATTTATTATCCGATTTTGTTGAAATTTGGGACAGTGAGTTGTGTTAGGCTCTTCGACATGCTTCTTTAATTTGGCCCAGATTGGTTCAGATTTGGATATAGCCCCCATATGGTCCGACCGGCCGATTTAGGGTCTTAAGACCATAAAAGCCACATTTATTATTCGATTTTGCTGAAATTTGAGACATTGAGTTGTGTTAGGCTCTTTGATATCCTTCTTCAATTTGCACCAGATCGGTACAGTTTATTTGGACCAGGGGCAAACTTCTCACATATCAATGAGTGCTGTCCGACTCAAGTTTAAGCTCTAAGATAAGGGGCCTCCTTTTTATAATAATCTGATATAGCTCCCATATAAACCGATCTCGCGATTTGACTGCTTGAGCCCTTATAAGCTTCAACTTTTGTCCGAATTGGCTAAAAAATTGCACAAAGTGTTCAGTTATGACTTTTAACAACTGTGCCAAGTACGGTCCAAATCAGTTTATATCCTGATATAGCTCCCATATAATCCGATCTCCTTATTTGACTTCTTGAGCCCTTACGAGCCGCAATTTTTGTCCGGTCTTCATCAAAGAATGTGGCAGCAAATTTGCGACAGAACGCATGTTGGGATTCTTTATGGGGGAAATCAGGATCGTGAGAAGACGAGGATATTAATGAAAGTAACTAAGAAGGAGGTCAGCATAGCAGCTCCCATATAATCCGATCTCCTGATTTGACTTATAGGGCCCTTACGAGCCGCAATTTTTGTCCGGTCTTCATCAAAGAATATGGCAGCAAATTTGCGACAGAACGCATGTTGGGATTCTTTATGGGGGAGATCCGGATCGTGAGAAGACGAGGATATTAATGAAAGTAACTAAGAAGGAGGTCAGCATAGCATTCGGTTTCATAATGGGACACATAGCACTAAGAGGTCGTTTATACAAAATGGATGAGCCAAGTGATAGCTAGGATAAAGCATGTGGGAAAGGTTATGAGACATTGTAGCATTTCCTATGCCATTGCAACGAACAGACACCAGCACTAAGGTGGGCACAATACCCAAAATAAACCGACTTATGAGAGTGATATGGTAAATATTTAAGGGTTTTGTTATTAGGACAGACTTTTTAAGTGAGATTTTAATTAAGAGTTACCTTTTATTATAAGGAGAAAACAAGAAGCCAATTAGTGCCTTAGGCATATGCCCATAGTGGCATGGCGCGCATTAACAGGTGCTCCCTCTTTTCAACCTAGATTAGGTTAGGTTAAAAAGAGGGTGCGGATATTAATCCGCCACTTATCACTATAGGCATATGCCTAAGCCTGTAATCGGCTTGTTGTGGGCTCCAAAAGTAATCCAAAAGTAACACGATGAAAAGTAATCTCAAAATAAAAAACCTAAATCTCTTCAAGCTAAGCCAAAATAATTTCTTACCAGAATTTTGTAAATTTGCACAAAGTGAGCTTACCTGAAAATAGGTGAAAAACAAAATGGTAATTAATAACATTGAAAGAATTACAACAGTTAAAACAGTAAAATTGTAGTGAGTACATAAGGCACCTTAATATCTGTGCCGACTATGGTCGATATCGAATCATATTTAAATATGGTATCCATGTAGACCGATTTCTCTCTTTGAGGTCTTAGATTCATAAAATCTTAAGGGTTAACCAGAGTTCTAAGAAATTTGAAACAGCAGGTGGTATTGTACCACCCTTTACTCATAGCTATAAGGCCAACATTGCGAAGACCGGCACACTTATAAGAAAGACCAGTATCTAATAGGATCTAACTCAAGGTAAACAGTATTTGCATAATCTCCGGGTCTCATGAAATAAAAGTAATGGGCAGGACATCGCTGGGAAAGCTGCGGTCTGGGGTGCATTTTAACACCGCCTTGGGGGTATCCGTTCCAAAACTTCACCTGCATATAAAGGGTGATTTTTTTGAGGTTAGGATTTTCATGCATTAGTATTTGACAGATCACGTGGGATTTCAGACATGATGTCAAAGAGAAAGATGCTCAGTATGCTTTGACATTTCATCATGAATAGACTTACTAACGAGCAACGCTTGCAAATCATTGAATGTTATTACCAAAATCAGTGTTCGGTTCGAAATGTGTTCATTCACCGTAACGTTGCGTCCAACAGCATCTTTGAAAAAATACGGTCCAATGATTCCACCAGCGTACAAACCACACCAAACAGTGCATTTTTCGGGATGCATGGGCAGTTCTTGAACGGCTTCTGGTTGCTCTTCACTCCAAATGCGGCAATTTTGCTTATTTACGTAGCCATTCAACCAGAAATGAGCCTCATCGCTGAACGGTGAATGAACACATTTCGAACCGAACACTGATTTTGGTAATAAAATTCAATGATTTGCAAACGTTGCTCGTTAGTAAGTCTATTCATGATGAAATGTCAAAGCATACTGAGCATCTTTCTCTTTGACACCATGTCTGAAATCCCACGTGATCTGTCAAATACTAATGCATGAAAATCCTAACCTCAAAAAAATCACCCTTTACGAACTTATGCAAAATTTCAACTCAATATCTTAATTTTTAAAACTGTAGAGTGATTACAACTGACGTACACATGGACGGACGGACAGACAGACACCCGGTCATCGCTAAATAGTTTTAGAATTTTGCAACGGGCGGACCCTTCCCCTTACCTCTTACGGGCGGACCCTCCCTCTTGCAAATGCAAATTTTGCCCATGAACATTCCACTAAGAAACAGGAGCAAAACTTCTCACATGTCAATGAGAGCAGTCCGATTCAAGTTTAAGCTCAATGCTAAGGGGCCTCCTTTTTATAGCCGAGTCCAAACGGCGTGCCGCAGTCCGACTTCTCTTTGGGGAGAAGTTTTACATGGCATAGTACCCGAGGGGGAGGGAAAAACCCCCGCTGAAAAATTTTTTCCGACCTGCGTTTTTGCTAACCGTGACAATTTGGGTCTTAAAGAGATTGGAGATCGTTATTGATAGTTTTCAGGGCCCATACCCCAAACCGGACATATTTGCTGACTTTTGCAATAAGGGGTTAAATTGAGAGATATTTGAGATTAGAAAACGAATTTGATATCCAATTTTGAGGCCAATGGCAATATTGGCTTTAAATCTTATTGTATATATAAAAATCAATTTGTGTTTGCTTGTTTGTCTGTTCCGTATAGACTCAAAAACGGCTAAACCGATTTTCTTGTATTTTTCACAGATGGCGCATAACGGTCCTGTGGTGAAAATACGGTACTACATTTTTTGATTTATGAAGGGGGGGGGGGGGCGGACGCTCCCCTTAACCAAAATTTTCAGAAACGCCAGATCTCCCAAATGGGTGGTGCGATTAAGCAAAATTTTGTGTGATCACTTATAGTATCCTAAAAACAAAAATTTGGTATCCAAATTCCGAATGGGGTACGTAGGGGGGGCGCCCCACCCCAAAACCTACCAAATATATATATAGAACAATCACAACAATATGGGACTCAAATGAAAGTATTTAAGATCCCGTCTCCTAAAACCCGTCTCCAAAGAGCCCGTCTCCTAAAACACCCCCCAAAGAGGACAAATTTACTACCATAGCAATATGGGGCTCATATGAAAGATCTTTGGGAGTAAAGCACGAATTTGATATCAATATTCGGGAAAAGTGTCTATGGCGCAAATTACACCACCCAAAAAGGGCGTATTTGCTGACCACTGCAATATAGGGCTCAAATAAAGGTATTTGGGAGTACAATACGAATCTGAAATCAAAATGTGGGACCAAGTATTTGGGGCACTTCCCCTTCATTAAAACACCCCTTAAGGGTAAAAATCTACCAACCATGCCAATGTTATGGTTCAAACGAAAGGTATTTTAGATTACAAAACTAATTTAATGACCAATTTTGGGGTCAAATCTTTGGGGGACGCCACATCCCATAAACTCCCCTTAAACGAATGGCAATATGGGGCTTAACTAAATGATATTTGAGAGGAGAATACGATGCTGAGATATTTTTTCAGGGCCTAGAGTCTGGAGGACCACCTCACCACCGAAAACTACCCTAAATCGGACATCATGAGAATATCTGGCTGAAATAGTCTTTAAAGATTGGAGCGGGCCCGGTTCAATTAGTAAGTTAATAATTAACTAGAAAATAAGTAAAAGCGTGCTAAGTTCGGCCGGGCCGAATCTTATGTACACCTCCACCATGGATCTCTTTTGTCAAGTTCTTTAAATAACTTTTTCAAATAGAAAAAACACCACCTCTATAATTTCAGGCAAATCGAGTAATAATTGCGCCCTCCGGAAGCTCAAAATGTCAAACTGGGAAGTCGGTTTATATGGCAGCTATATCAGGCTATATACCGATTTAAACCGTACTTAAAACAGTTGCTGGAAGTCATACAAAATCGAAATATGCAAAATTTCAACCGTATTGGATAAGAATTGCGCCCTCTAGAATCCCATTAATTCTAATCGGGATATCGATTTATATGGCGGCTATATCAGAATATGGACTGATTTAGACCATACTGAACAAAGTTGTTGGAAATCATAATAAAACACTTTATTCAAATTTTCGGGCAAATCGGATAAGAATTGCGCCCTCTAGAAGCTCAAGAAGTCAAGACCCAAGATCCGTTTATATGGCAGCTATTTCAGGTTATCAGCCGATTTCAACCATACTAAGCACAGTTGTAGAGAGTCATAACAAAACATGTCATATGAAATTTCATGTTACAAACGAAATGACGAAATTAGTATACCCCCCATTCTATGGTGGAGGGTATAAAAAAGAAATTAAATTCCATTGGCCTTCTACTACTCATGTCGAAGCTGAAGCTTAAACTTTTAAGACAAGCCAGGGAGTTCATATGAGAATCAAGTCATTTTGTATACCATACCATGTATATACACAATATACCATACGTATATGTACACCTTGCTGGTGTATACACATGTATTCATATAAAGGATAATATGTGTCTATACATATATGTATCGATTTCATTTTTTATTCTTTTGACAGACATGAAAAGTCATAGCAAAATGTTTCACTTTTGGCTTCGTCGAATATTTGGCCTTCTTGGAAATGCAGTAGCATTAAAATTTCAAATTTGATTTGTTATTTAAGGAAACATAGAGGAAGGACAATGAGAAATAATTAAGTGTGAGTTGAGTCAGTTAACGGTTTAATAAAGAAATCCGGTTGCCAAAATGTATATACTGTATTGTACACAAATAACACAGCCTAAAAGTAGGCAACATTTTTGTTTAGTCTTTTTGCGGCTAACATAGTAGTTGATGAAATATTAAAAATCTGGGAGTGGCGTTGATTTTGATGGGTTATAACTTTAATAAAACCACTAACGTTAAAGTAGCTAATTTTCTTAAGCAATGAGAAAGGTTTTTTTGTGACTTTTTATGGCCTCCACCATAGGATGGGGTTTATACTAACTTTGTCATTCTGATTTGATTAACTCTATATAATGCCCTCCTACCCCATAGAGTATATATTTTACAAAAACAAATTCTTTGTAGGGCCTTTCATCAATATTTCGAGGTATTACAAACGAAAAGACGAAGTTGTTATACCCCCATCCCATGGTGGAGAGAAGAACAACATTCCTTTGATAAATTATGTTGTTAGCGTCATAACACTACGCATTCCACATCTATACAGCTATTTTAAAATTTATTTGAGTTCGAGCTTTTATGAAGATGTTAAAAGCATCTTAGTTTTTGCCCAAGCATTCATCCAACTGCACATCTTCGAAAAGGGACTGCATTTAAAAGAGCATTAAGCTTCTTACAACACAAACAAAATAGGAAAACCTGGTCTATACTTGGTACTATTGTGTAAAGCATTATACTCATAAAATGTTGAAGGAATTATGGTGTTTGAAAATGTACTTAAACAACAGTCAACAATCCTTTTTCTTGATCTCTCTCTCTCTCTCTCTCTCGTACTCTTTGTCTATAAACGAAAAGCAGCACTTAGGTGCTAAGAAAGAATATTTAACACTCAAATAATTTAAAATAGTGTTAATACTTATGATGAATAACAGCAACAAGGACAATAGAGCCTAGATGTTGGCAAAGGGAGGCTATGAATCTTAATGAAAAATTCTTCGAAACAAGAAACAACTGAGACGAAAAAGTTCATCATATACGGTGAAGAAAAGAAAAGGAACATCGCTTCTTGAAACACAAAGAAAGCGAAAACAAAGATAATAAAGCAGAGAAACTTTTATATATGAAATATATGAGAGTTGGAGCAAGTCTGATGGAAAAAAGACATTTAATATATATATGTATGAGATGTGTTTAAAACGCTTTTCTCATACATTTCAAAGAAACTGAGTCAATGAGGTTTTTTAATAAAAAACATAATGTAAAGGATGGAGGGGTATAAAACTTTTTTGGGGGTTACTTAGGCCATCCATTTTCTCTGGGGGTTACTTAGCCTACCCCATTTTTTCTAAGGACTAAATTTCTGTAAAATTTTCACTTAGAAAAATTACTCTAAAATGTTTCCTTTCAAAAAAATTTCACTAAAATGTTGTCTTTAAAGAAACTTTCTGAGTCACCGTTCTCAAATCGG
Source organism: Stomoxys calcitrans (assembly GCF_963082655.1). Classification (NCBI taxonomy): domain Eukaryota; kingdom Metazoa; phylum Arthropoda; class Insecta; order Diptera; family Muscidae; genus Stomoxys; species Stomoxys calcitrans. The sequence goes on along the minus strand of NC_081556.1, from coordinate 31,794,557 downwards.
AGGCATTTTTGGGTCTTCGTTAAGCACCTTGTCGGACCGCAATACATCAAAATTGTGGCACATGGGACTAGGAAAACCCAAGAGTTATTGTAGAGAAGCCTCTCCATCCTCCAAGTGTGACTGGTTGGTGCGGTTTATGTTTCGGCAGGGACATTGGACCTACATTTTTCCATAATGAGGTTTCATCAACAGTTACGGTGAATGGACTATACTACCGAAAGATGGTTAATGATTTCTTTATACCCACCACCGTAGGAAAGGCGGGTATATTCATTTAGTCATTCCGTTTGCAACATATCGAGATATCAATTTCCGACCCTAAAAAGTATACATATTTCGGATCTTTGTAAAATTCTAAGACGATTTAAGGATATCCGTGTTTCTGTCCGTCCGTCTCTTGTAATCACTCTACTACCTTCAAAAATTAAGATATTGAGCTGAAATTTAGCACAGATACGTCCTTTTGTTGCACGCTGGTTAAGTTCTTCAACAGGCCAAATTGGACCATATATAGATATAGCTGCTATATAGACCGATCTGCCGATAAAGGGTCTAATGCCCATAAATGCCTTATTTTTTATCCGACTTCACTGAAATTTGAAACGGCGAGTAGTTTAAGGCCTTCTGACATAGATATAGATGTCATATAGACCCATCATCCAATAAAGGGTCTGAAGCCCATAAAAGCTTTATTTATTACCCGATCTCGCTGAAATTTAAAAATGGTGTATGAAAGCTAGGGTGTATATCAACAGACCAGCGGCGATTCTAGTCTTCAAAAAGAGAATTCTTGAGACTATCGAGGTCATAGGGCAGCCACTTTAGTATTTGATTATGGAAAATTTCATAAAAAGGATATGGTCCTGTAAGCCTGTTTGTGATGGGCATTTGACTGGTGTTATTATACCCTACACCACTGCTGTGGTATTATAACTTAGTGCATTTGTTTGTAACACCCAGAAGGAAGAGAGAAAGACACATTGATAAGTAAACCGATCGACTCAGAGTCACTCTGTGATTCGATTTGGCTATGTCCGTCTGTCTGCCCGTTTGTCTGTCTGTCCGTTTGTCTATCTGTCCGTCTGCCCATGTTAATTTGTGTACAAACTATAGGTTGCAGTTTTCATCCAATCATCTTAAAATTTGGTACAGACATGTTTTTCGGCATAGAGACGAAGCCTATTTAAATTGGAAACAATCGGTTCAGATTTGGATATAGCTTCCATATATATGTTCGTCCGATTTGCAGTAATAATGCAATAAAATGGTCATTTGTTAACTGATTCTCTTGAAATTTGGCAGGAAGGATTTTCTCTTAACTCTCAACATCATAGGTGTATTTCATGGAAATCGGTTCAGATTTAAATATAGCTCTCATATATATCCATCTCCCGATTTTAGCTTCTAGAGCCACTGCAAGCGCATTTATTGACCAATCTTGCCAAAATTTTGCACAACGTTTTCCTCTACGACTGCCACAGTATTTAAGAAGTTTGCTCGAAATCGGTAAATTTTTAGATATAGCTCTTATATATATGTTCGTCCAAATTTTGAAAAATATTGCAATAAAGTGCTCAATTGTCAACCGATGCTCTCGAAATGTTGCAGGAGGAATTATCTTACGACTCTCGGCATTACTGATATTTTTTTATAGAAATCGGTTCAGATTTAGATATAGCTGCCATATATGTATATCGCCCGATTTTCATTCCAAGAGCCACTGCAAGCGCATTTATTGACCAATCTCGCAAAAACTTTGCACAATGCTTTTCTCAACGGCTACCACAATATCTGAAAAGTTTGTTCGAAATCGGTTCAGATTTAGATATAGCTGCCATATATGTATATCCCCCGATTTAGACTTCTAGAGCCACTACAAGCGCATTTATAGACCAATCTTTCCCAAACTTTGTACAACGCTAACCTTGACGACCACCACAATGCCTATAAAGTTTGCTTAAAATCGTTTCATAATTAGATATAGCTTCCATATATATGTTCGTCCGATTTGCAGTAAAATTGCAATAAAATGATCATTTGTTAACCGATTCTGTCGAAATTTGGCACGAAATATTTCTCTTGATTCCCGACATTACTTATGAGCTTCATAGAAATCGGTTTAGATTTAGATATAGCTGCCATATATGTATATCGCCCGATTTTCACTCCAAGAGCCACTGCAGTCGCATTTATTGACCAATCTTACCAAAATTTTGCGCAATGCTTTCTCGACGACTACCACAGTATCTGAGAAGTTTGCTCGAAGTCGGTTCAGATTTACAACCACTGCAAGCGCATTTATTGGCCAAAACTTCGTGCAAAGCTTTCCTAGACAATTTGCCATATTATCTGAGAAATTTGTTCGTAATCAGTTTAGAATTAGACATAGCTGCCATGTATATATTCGTCAGATTTTGGATAATTTGCAATAAGATTGACTTTTCCGAATTCCAGACTTTGATTTCCTTTTTATACCCTCCACCATAGGATGGGGGTGTACTATTGGGTTGCCCAAAAAGTAATTGCGGATTTTTCATATAGTCGGCATTGACAAATTTTTTCACAGCTTGTGACTCTGTTATTGCATTCTTTCTTCTGTCAGTTATCAGCTGTTACTTTTTGCTTGCTTTAGAAAAAAGTGTAAAAAAAATATATTTGATTAAAGTTCATTCTAAGTTTTATTAAAAATGCATTTACTTTCTTTTAAAAAATCCGCAATTACTTTTTGGGCAACCCAATAATTTCGTCATTCTGTTTGTAACTCCTCGAAGTATTCGTCTCAAACACCATAAAGTACACATATTCTTGATCTCCATGATAATTTAAATCGATCTAGACACGTCCGTCCGTCTGTCCGACCGTCTGTTCGTCAAAAGCACGCTAACTTTCGAAGGAGTAAATCTAGCCGTTTAGGTCCGTTAGGATTGTAAATGGGCCAAATCGGTCTATGTTTTGATATAGCTGCCATTTAAACCGATCTTGGGGCTTGCTTTCTTGAGCCTCTAGAGGGCGCAATTCATATCCGATTTAACTGACATTTTGCACCTGGTGTTTTGGTATCACTTCCAACAACTGTGCTAAGTGTGATTTAAAACGGTCCATAACCTGAAATAGCTGTCACATAAACCTATCTGGGGTCTTGACTTCTTGAGCCTCTAGAGGGCGCATTTCTCGTCCGATTTAACAGACATTTTGCACGCAGTATTTTGGTATCACATCCAACAACTGTGCCAAATATGGATCAAATCGGTCCATAACCTGATATAGCTGCCATATAAACCGATCTCGGGTCTTTACTTCTTCAGCCTCTAGAGGGCGCAATTCTTATCCGATTTAACTGAAATTTTGCATGAGGTGTTTTGTTATGACTTTCAACAACTGCTAAGTATAGTTCAAATCGGTCCATTACCTGATATAGATGCTATATAAACCGATCTGGTGTCTTTACTTCTTCAGCCTCTAGAGGGCGCAATTCTTATCCAATAGAATGAAGTTTTGTACGACGTGTTTTGCTATGACTTCCACCAACTCTGCTAAATTAGGTTCAAATCGGTGCCAGGTATAGTTTAAATCGGTCCATAACCCGATATAGCTGCCATTTAAACCTATCTTGGATCTTTAATTCTTGAGCCTCTAGAGGGCGCAATTCTTATCCGATTGGAATGAAATTTTGCACTACGCATTTTTTTTTGATATCCAACAACTGTGCCAAGTACGGTTCAAATCGGTCCATAACATGATTTAGCTGCCATATAATCCGATCTTGGGTCTTGACTTCTTGAGCTTCTATAGGGCGCAATTCTGATCCGATTTGAATGAAATTTTGAACGACGTGTTTTGCTATGACTCCCACAAGCCATTCTAAATTAGGTTCAAATTGGTCAATAACCTGATTTAGCTGCCATATAAACCGATATTGGGTCTTGACTTCTTGAGCTTCTATAGGGCGCAATACTAATCCGATTAAAATGAAATTTTGCACGACGTGTTTTGCTATGACTTCCATCAACTGTGCTAAATTAGGTTCAAATCGGTGCTAAGTATGGTTCAAATCGGTCCATAGCCTGATATAGCTGCCATATAAACCGATCTGGTGTCTTGACTTCTTCAGCTTCTAAATTTTGCACGACGTGTTCTGTTATGATATCCAACAACCGTGCCAAGTATGGTTCAAATCGGTCCATAACCCGATATAACTGCCATATAAACCGAACTGGGGTCTTGACTTCTTCAGCCTCTAGAGGGCGCAATTCTTATCCGATTGGAATGAAATTTTGCACGACGTGTTTTGTTATGATATCCAACAACTGTGTCGAGTATGGTTCAAATAAGTCTATGTTTTGATTTAGCTTCCATATAAACCGATCTGGTGTCTTGACTTTTTGAGCCTCTAGGGGGCGCAATTCCTATCCGATTTGGCTAAGGTTTCGCATGAGATGTTTTGTTATGACTTCCAACAACTGTGTTAAGAATAGTTCAAATCGGTCAATAACCTGATTTAGCTGCCATATAAACCGATCTGGGATCTTGACTTCTTGAGCCTCTAGAGGGCGCAATTCTCATACGATTTGGCTGACAGTTTTTACAACGGCTTCTCTCATGACCTTTATCATCGAATCGAGCAATAACTTGATACAGCTTGATACAGCTCCCATATAAACCGATCTCCCGATTTTGCTTCCTCAGCCCCTACAAGGAGCAATTTTTATCCGAATGAACTGAAATATCGCACAATGACTTCTGCAATGCTCAGCATTCATTTATGGTCCGAATTGGACTTTGACTTAATATAACTCCAATAGTACAACAGTTCTTATGCAATATTCTTTGTTTGCCTAAAAAGAGATATCTCGCATAGAACTCGACAAATGCGATCCATGGTGGAGGGTATATAAGATTCGGCTCGTTTTCTTTTTTCTTATTCATAATTTTCCAATTTTCTTGACTTACCTCTTCAAGTGAAATATGCTGTGATAGTTGTTTAGACGAGTCAAAGGTGATTTAAAGATGAAATTGAAATCGTAGAACAATAAAATTAAATTTATGCGCATTTGAGGTCTTTGCTTGTACAAAAAGCAACTTAGAATTTCCAGCAATTTATTTTATGATTGAAAATTTCAATTTCAAGATTTTTTTTTTTTTTTTGGTTCAATACTTAACAACAAAGCTTGAGTATTTAGATATTGATGCAAAAATCTTCCCAAGTGCTGGGTGCTTGAAATTTATTTATTTTTTTTTTTTTAATTTATTTTTATTTTGATGAGAATTGCTTTATTTATTTAACACTTAAAAAATTTCCCCTTACACAATGGTATTGTAGCAGGAATAGCAATCAGAGAGAACACACCTCAAAGCTAAAGTATTTGTTGGTGTTGTTGCTGTCGTTGTTTAACACAAATATTTGTCATCAAATTCTATTCATAGTATGATGTGGTGCAAATTATTTTTTTTGTTTTTTGTTTTGGGGAGGTGGAACAACTAGAATTTGATTTTCCCCTAAATTTCCGGAAAATTTAGAAAACTTATACAAACACCATGTCAAAAGAGAACAACACTTGCTTGGTTTGGGCTTGAATGTTTGCTGCTGTTATTCCAATGAAGCAGAAACTGCTCTGGCTTGGTAGGTAGCTAGGCCTCTTGAAATTTCCAATTATTTTCCCAATTGTTGTCTTTGGATAATTGATTTGGCTTTAATTGTTTTTCTTTAGCAGAATTTGTGATTTAATTTAAATATTATTAACAATAGATGCATGCAGAGAGTATGATGCATCATTGAGTTTTGATAATAATGCAATGTTTGTTTTATGTAAAATTTTATATTTGCAATTGCTACGAAAAGCGATGATGTTTTGATTTCACAAAAAGGACACCATTCATTTCAGGGAGTACTATTTCCAGTTTATAGGCAATGTGCTGGGCTGGGCTGGCCAGTGAAACCATAGACATGGGGTTTGGTTGTTTGCTTTTTATTTGCCGCCTTCAACAGCATACAGATAGTAATTAAACAATTCTCACTCACATGCACACTCACAATGACGCGTTTACATGCCTATGTGGGGGTAAGCAGATTTTTATGCCACAAGCCCGGAGAGTTGGTGTTAGTGTTTGTTTAAGGGCACTGTTTAATGATGATTTCTACAACACACAGGCTTGAAACTCTTCAAACAACCACTAGCATGTACTACTACTACAACAGCTACTACCACTCCATCAGAGCAATTAGCAGCGGCTGAGTCCGTTTGCTAGTAGGCTCTTGTGTACTGTTTGCATTTGTTGTTGCTATAGCTGTTGTTGTATTGGTGGTTTGTTTATTTGTTTGTTGTTATTATTTCCGTGCTGGCTTATTCGCTCATTCGTTCAACCGTTTTACTCGTCCATTTGTTTGTGTGTTTGTTTGTTTATTTATTTTGCTCGTAATTGATAACTTTTGTAACGGATTTTAATTTAAATTTTTCTTGTGTGTTATTTTCTTTTTTTTTTGTTTTTGTTTTAAATTATTGGCTTTTTTGCACTTGATGTGGAATTAATGCTATTATTTGTTATTGTTATTTTTGTTGCTATTATTTTTCCGTTTTTTTTTTTTTGTTTTGTGAATACTGTGTTGCTTTACTCTATTTATCCACTTTCATTTGGTTGATTCAAATTAATGAGCTTTTCCTCGAGTTTCTGCCCATTTATTTATTTGCATTTAAATCATTTATTTAATTAAGCTGATTTGCTTCAAATGTGTGTATGTGTGTGTGGACTTGCGCTCCAACTATAGCCAGTGTTGAATGTAGGCTTTAAAAGAGAATACATTTCAATTGATTGTGGAATATGTTAGTTTTGTTAAAGGGATTTAATTCAATAAAATGTGAGTGCTTCAAACTCATTTTTCGCCAGAACACTTATTTAATAATTCACACTAAAGCAAAGGAAAATCAAAAACAATTAAGAGCGTGCTAAGTGCGGCCGGGCCGAATCTTATATACCCTCCACACCATGAATTGCATTTGTCGAGTTCTTTGCGCAGTATCTCCTTTAGGCAAAGGACGGAGGAGGAGCTATATCAAGTTATAGTCCGATTCGGGGCTCAAGAAGCAAAATCGGGAGATCGGTTTATGTGGGAGCTGTATCGAGCTGTAGATCGATTCTGATCATTGATGATCATGGAAGAAACCGTTGTACAAAATATGTGCCATATCGGGTGAGAATTGCGCCCTCTAGAGGCTCAAGAAGTCAAGACCCAAGAATGGTTTATATGGCAGCTGTATCAGGTTTGAACCGATTTGGACCATACTTCGCACAAATGTTGAAAGTGATACCAAAACACCAAGTGCAAAATTACAGCCAAATCGGATGAGAATTGCGCAAGCTAAAAGCTCAAGAAGTCAAGACCCAAGACCGGTTTATATGGCAGCTATATCAAAACATTGACCGACTTGGACCACACTTCGCAAAAATGTTGGAAGTGACATTAAAACACTATGTGCAAAATTTCAGTCAAATTGAATAAGAATTGCGCCCTCTAGAGGCTAAAGAAGTCAAGACCCAAGATCGGTTTATATGGCAGCTATATCAGGTTATGAACCGATTTATACCATACTTAATTAATTTGTTTGAAGTGATATTAAAACACTATGTGCAAAATTTCAGTCAAATCGGACGAGAATTGAGCCCTCTAGAGGCTCAAAAAGTCAGGACCCAAGATCGGTTTATATGGCAGCTATATCAGGTTATGAACCGATTTGAACCATACTTTACACATTTGTTGGAATTGATAAAGAAAAACACCACGTGCAAAATTTCAGTCAAATCGGATAACAATTGCGCTCTCTAGAGGCTAAAGAAGTCAAGATCCCAGATCGGTTTATATGGCAGCTTTATCAGGTTATAAACCAATTTGAACCATACTTGGCACAGTTGTTGGATATTATAACAAAACACGTCGTGCAAAATTTCATCCCAATAGAACCATACTCAGCACAGTTATTGATAGTGATACCAAACAACCTCGTTCTAAATGACAGCCAAATCGGATAAGAATTGCGCCTGCTAAAAGCTCAAGAAGTCAAGACCCAAGATGGGTTTATATGGCAGCTATATCATGTTATGAACCGATTTGAACCATACAAAACATTTGAACCATACTCAGGACAGTTATTGATAGTGATACCAAACAACCTCGTTCTAAATGACAGCCAAATCGGATAAGAATTGCGCCTGCTAAAAGCTCAAGAAGTCAAGACCCAAGATGGGTTCATATGGCAGCTATATCATGTTATGAACCGATTTGAACCATAATTAACACATTTGTTGGAATTGATAAAAAAACACTACGTGCAAAATTTCTAGTGGCTGAAGAATTCAAGATTAAAGATCGGTTTATATGATAGCTATATCAGGTTATCATCCGATTTGAACCATACTTGGCACAAATATCATAACAAAACACGTCGTGCAAAATTTCATTCCAATCGGATAAGAATTGCGCCCTCTAGAGGCTCAAGAAGTCAAGACCCAAGATCGGTTTATATGACAGCTATATCAAAACATGGACCGTATGGCCCATTTACAATCCCATCTGGCCTACACAAATACGTAGACGAACCTTGTCTCCAGGCTTACTCCGGTAGATGAAAGGCTAGCCACAATCCATATAAAGGCCAAGGTCTTCAACATCAGCCTTGTTTGCGGCCACGCCCCTACGGAAGACAGGGACGAACAGACCAAGGATATTTTCCACGAACGCCTAGAGGGAGAATATGACCGCTGCCCCGCCCACGATATTTAAATCGTTCTGGGAGATTTTAGTGCGAAAATAGGGAAGGAAGACATCATTGGTCCAGCAGTTGGAAAGTTTAGCCTTCACAAGATAACGTCTAGTAATGGGTTGAAGCTCATTGATTTCGCCGCGGCAAAAAACATGGTAGTTAGTAACACCAGATTTCAACAGAAAAATATTCACAAAGTCACATGGCAGTCGCCCGATCAAAACACGAGGAACCAAATTGGTCACGTTGTGATAGATGGAAGGCATTCATCCAGCCTGTAAGATGTACGATCAATCCGTGAAGCGAATATAGATTCGGATCATTACTTTGTTGCAGTACAAATTCGCACCTGTTTGAACATGGCAAGGAAAGTACGATCTGACACTGCACGGAAGCTGGACATTGAAATGCTGCAAATACAACAAATGGCAACGGCATACTCCACTCGGCTGACCCAACTGCTTGCTAAGAGCACTCCTTGTTCCGATGATATAATGGCGCAGTGGCAAACTATTGCCCACTCCATGGAAAATGCCGCGAAATCCGTTCTTAGGTACCGGAAGCCTCCTCCAAGAAATCCATGGTATGCCCAAGAGTGTCGAAATGCTACCGAAGCCAAGAATGCGGCATATAGAGCAACCCTGCAATCAGTAGCAGGGAAGGAGAGGTATCGGGAGAAAAGGAGAAATGTCTTTTCCTCAGAAAGAAGAATGAAATGGAAAGACGTGAGTGTGAGCGAATTTGCCAAATAGCCAAATAGGTCTATATAGCAGCTATATCCAAATATAATCTGATGTGGCCCATCCAAGAACTTAACCTGTATATAGAAAACAAAGACAAACAGACACACGCACATCGTTATGTCGTCTTAGAATTTTAGTAGATTCCTTTGTAGATTCAGAAATGCTCATTTCGATGTTTTGCATATGGAATGTCTCAATGAATATACCCCCTATCCTATGGTGGTGGGTATAAAAAGGGCCAAACTTTTCAACTTCTCATTGAATGTTGTCCGAATCAAGTTTTAAACTCAATGATAAGGGGCGTGCCACAGTGCCACATCTCTTTGGGGAGAAGTTTTTACATGGCAAAGTACCACGCAAATGACGCTAGCATTAGGAATGGATAACCAGCACTGAAAATTATTTCAGATGTTCTCGTCAGGATTCGAACCCAGGCGTTCAGCGTCATGGGTGGACATGCAAACCTCTGCGCTACATAGACCTCCACACAGTTTAATTCTATTTTCTTTTTTCTTTGGAGACATGTCTGAATAAATGGATATAAACATCCGTTAGAGATCAAAGCGGAGTTCGAATCTTGGCGAGAACAAACAACTTTCAGAGGTGGTATACAAATTCTCTACTAAGTGGTCTCGTACAAAAATCTAGGTCTCTTATCATCGAGCTTAAACTTAAATTGGAGAGCAATCATTGATATGAAATAAGCATACCCGCTGTTCCTTAGCCCATTAACGCCTGAACCTCGATTCGCTTGTTCGTTTTTGATGAAATTTCACATCTTCATTTTTTATTAGCGTACATTTTTGTACATTTTTCCACAATTCTTTTTTATACCCTCCATCATAGGATGGGGATATACTAATTTCGTCGTTCTGTTTGTAACACCTAGAAATACGCGTCTTGGACCCCATAAAGTATATATATACTTGATCGTTATGACATTCTAAGTCGAAATAGCCATGTCCGTCCGTCAGTCTGTCGAAAGCATTTTAACTTTCGAAGGAGTAAGGCTAGCCGCTTGAAATTTTGCACAAATACTTCTTATAGGTTTAGGTCAGTTGGGATTGTAAATGGGTCATATCGGTTCATGTTTTGATACAAGTGCCATATAAACCTATATTGAATCTTGACTTGTTGAGCCACTAGATGACTCAATTCTTATCCGATTTGGCTAAAATTTAAGATGAGGTGTTTTCTTATGATTTCCAATAACTGTGCTAAGTATGGTTGCAATCGGTCCATAACCTGATATAACTGTCATATAAACCGATCCGGGGTCTTGATTTCTTCAGCCTCTAGAGGGCACAATTCCTATCTGATTTGGCTGAAATTTTGCACAAGGTCTTTTGTTATGACTTCCAACAACTGTGTTACGTATAGTTCAAATCGGTCTATAACCTGATATACAACAGCTGCCATATATAAACCGATCTTGAATCTTGACCTATTTGGATTGGATTTCGATTTGGCTAAAAATTTGCATAAAATTGTTTGTTATGACTTCCAATAACTGTGTCAAATATGGTTTTAATTGGTCCAAAACCTGATATAACTGTCATATAAACCGATCTGGGATCTTGATTTCTTGGGCCTCTAGAGGTCGCAATTATTATCCGATTTGGCTGAAATTTTGTGCGACAATTTCTCTCATGACCTTCAACTTATGTGTCCAATATGGTCTGAATCGATCTGTAGCTTGATACAGCTCCCATATAAGCCGATCTCCCGATTTTTCTTCTTGAGCCCCCCACAAGGCCCAATTCTTATCCGAATGGACTGAAATATTACACAATGACTTCAACAATGTTCAGCATTCAATTCATTTACAACCCGAATCGGACAATAACTTGATATAGCTCCAATAGCATAAAAGTCCTTATGCATTATTCTTTGTTTGCCTAAAAAGAGATTCCGCGTAAAGAACTCGACAAATGCGATGCATTGTGGAGGGTATATAAAATTCGGCATGACCGAAGTTAGCAAGCTCTTACTTGCTTTAAATTACAAAAAGTAAAAGCGTGCTAAGTTCGGCCGGGCCGAATCTTATATACCCTCCACCATGGATCGCATTTGTCGAGCTCTTTTCACGGTGTCTCATTTTAGGCAAACAAAGGAAAGGATAAAAGAAAAGAATTGCTATGCCATTGGAGCTTTATCAAGTTATGGTCCGATTTGGACCATAATGGAATGAATGTTGGAGACCACAGTAGAAGTCATGGTGTAAAATTTCAGCCAAATCGAATTAGGATTTCGCCCTTTAGGGTTCAAAAATTAAAATAGGGAGATCGTTTTATAGGGGAGCTGTATTGTATTTCAACCAAATGGGATAAGAATTGCGTCCTCTAGTGACTCAGAAAGACAAGATTTAAGATGGGATTATACGGCAGCTATATCAGGTTATGGACCGCTTTAACCATACGTGGCACAGTTGTTGGAAGTCATGACAAAACTCGTCGTGCAAAATTTCAGCCAAAATCGGATAGGAATTGCGCCCTCTAGAGGCTCAAGAAGTCAAGACCACAGATCGGTTTGTATGACAGCTATATCAGGTTATGGCCCGATTTCAACCATACTTAACACAGTTGTTGGAAATTATAAAAGAACACAAAAAAAAAAAGAACAGGCTCAAAAAGTCATGATCCAAGATCGGTTCATATGGCAGCTATAACAGAACATGGACCGATATGCTCCATTTGCAATCCCAACCAACCTACACCTATAAAGAAGTATTTGTGCAAAATTTCCAGCGGATAGCTTTACTCCTTCGAAAGTTAGCTTGCTGTTGATAGACAGACGGACGGACGGACAAAAGGACGGACATGGCAAGATCGACATAAAACGTCATGACGATCAAGAATATATGTACTTCATGGGGTCTGAGACGAATATTTCGAGGAGTTACAAATAGAATGACGAAATTAGTTCACCCCTATCTTATGAAGGAGAGTATAAAAAAATCCTTTTTTTTCCTAAGCCAATTCAGCGAAAAAAGTGGATTCTAATAAATTTGACTTAAAATCGCATCAGCTGCCAAAAGAAGTAGGCTGATCGCCATAAAGTTTTTATACCCTACACTACTAGTATACATGGTATTATAACTTCGTGCATTTATTTGTAACAAAAAGAAGGAAGGGAGATAGACCCATTGATATATATATTGGTCGACTCAGAATCACTTTCTAATTCGGTTTAGCTATGTCCGTCTGTCTGTCTGATTGTCTGCCTGTCTTTTCTTATGACTTTCGACGTTGGTACTGGTGAATTTCATAGAAGTCGGTTCAGATTTATATATAGTTGCCATATATGACCGACCGATTTTCACTTCTTGAGCCACAGCAAGCGTATTTATTGACCAATCTTGCAAAAACTTTGTACAACGCCTTCCTCGTTAACTATCGCAATATCAGAGAAGTTTGCTCGAAATTGGTTCAGATTTAGATAAAGCTTCTATATAGTATATATTCGTCAGATTTTGGGTAATTTCCAATAATGTTGTCATTTGTCAACCGTAGTTGCGAGTAGAACAGTTTGTACATTGCAAATTAGCAAATTTTGCTCATGAACATTTCACTAAGGAACTGGGGCTAACTTCTCAGATATCAATGAGTGCAGTCCGATTCAAGTTCAAGCTCAATGATAAGGGGCCTCCTTTTAATAGCAGAGACCGAACGGCGTGCTGCAGTGAGACACCTCTTTGGAGAGAAGTTTTACATGACATAGAACCTCACAGATGTTGCCAGCATTGAAGAAGAAAACCACCGCTGAACATTTTTTCTGATGTTCTTGCTAGGATTCGAACCCAGGCGTTTAACGTCATAGGCCTACATGCTAACCCCTGCGCTACGGTGCCCTCCGATTCCAACTCAGACGTTTAGCGTTATAGGCCACATGCTAACCCCTGTCCTACGGTGCCCTCCGATAGCCGAACTGAATATGGTCCAGATCAGAATATATTTGGATAAAGCTGCCATATAGACCGATCTGCCGATTTTGGGTCTTAGGCCTATAACAGGCGCATTTAATACCCGACTTCGCTGAAATTTGGAACAGTGAATTATATCAAGACTCCCAAGATCTGTCCCGGTCCAGATCGGACTATATATGGATATAGCTGCCATAAAGACCGATCTTCAGCTGTAGGGTCTAAAGACCATAAAAAGTGCATTTATTCTCCAATTTTGCTGAAATTTGAAACGGTGAGTTACACTTGGGACCTGCACATCCGACCCGAATATGATGTATATGCCATCTACTGTCGCTGATCTCTCAACGAGATGGCTGAACAGTTCAAAATTCACCTATTCTGGATGCCGGGCCACAAAGATATCCTAGAGAATTGTAAAGCGGACGAGCTTGCGAGACTAGGAACTACCCTACACATTCTAGGGACACTGGAATCTGCGTTTGTGCCTCTAGCAGCATAAAAGCTAAATTTTTAGGACCAGGCCCGAAGGACAACGAATGATAGATGATCACAAAGAGGGGGCTGTAAGCATTCCAAAATTATGAGGCCCAATCTAGACTTGAACAGGTCTACCGCTTTGATGTTATTGCTAGAACAGACGTCTCAGTCATTGTGTCCGTCATGACAGGTCATTGTCTCATAGGAAATCATGCTGACAGACTGAAGAGGTTGCTAGCAACGACTTTTGCAGATGCTGTGAGGACATCGAAGAAGAAGACACTATAGTGTGACTTCTGTGTGTGTGTCCCGCACTAACAGTCAGAAGGAGTTCCACTTTAGCTTCTCATTTCTTTGAGAATCTGTCTGATTTAGCGGATGTGAACATTCGCAAGTTACTGGGCTTTTTAAAGCGATCTGGACGGTTCAACGGTAGGAACTAGAATGCATCTTCCTTTTTCTGTTCCTGTGGTATCACAATGGACGAAAGCGTCTAAATGAGTCCGAAGGCAGACTGCCTCTTTAACCTAACCTGACCTATTTTTTTCGTCTGATTTTGAGAAATATTGCAATAAAGTGCTCATTTGTTAACCGATTCTCTCAAAATTTGGCAAGACGGATTTTCTTATAACTCTCAACATTACTGGTGAATTTTATGGAAATCGATTCAGATTCAGATATAGCTGCCATATATGTATACCGCTCGATTTTCACTCCAAGAGCCGCTGAAAACGCATTTATTGACCAATCTTGCCAAAAATTTGCACATCGGTTTCCTCGACGACTACCCCAATATCTGAGAAGTTTTTTCGAAATCGCTTCAGATTGAGATATAGCTCCTATATATATAGGGTTGCCCAAAAAGTAATTGCGGATTTTTTAAAAGAAAGTAAATGCATTTTTTATAAAACTTAGAATGAACTTTAATCAAATATACTTTTTTTACACTTTTTTTCTAAAGCAAGCTAAAAGTAACAGCTGATAACTGACAGAAGAAAGAATGCAATTACAGAGTCACAAGCTGTGAAAAAATTTGTCAACGCCGACTATATGAAAAATCCGCAATTACTTTTTGGGCAACCCAATATGTTCGTCAGATTATGGATAATGTGTAATAATGTTGTCATTTGTCAACCGTTGTTACGAGTATTTACACATTTTCTTAAAATTTCATACGGATTGTTTAATTACCCATCTGAAAACATCAGCCGGGGTCCATCAAAATTGGTTCAGAATTGGATATAGCTCCCAAACTAGTTTCATTTTTCCACTTTACACCAATCTAATTTTCATTAGGATACTTCTTTCCCATTAGTTGTTCATGGGTTGATGGAATCCTAATGGATAAACTAATATTTTTATGAAAATGCAGGTAGTTAGCTTTTCATTATGATTCAACAGCAGAAACTAGAGAAATCTGTCTTCAACTGTTTCTGTAGTATAGCAATGAGCAAAAATGTCAAAATAGGTCTGTTTGCAGACTGCTACTAAAACCTAAAATAACCTGAGAACTCATGTCAATATTAACACTTTGGCCCATATCTCTCTAATATTAATCTCTAGGATTAATATTTTCCTTTTTCTGTTTCCAGAATTTAATGAACCTCTTTAAATTTCTTTATAGATATACAAGTACTTTTTTTTTATATAGACAAGTCTAAAGCCTTATAAAACCTTTTCATTTGCATTTGCTTTTGAGAATCACATAAAATCCCACTTGTGCTAGCATACACTTGAATGAATCACTATAAGGAGGAGACCATCAAGTATTGACTTTCTTCTTTACTTGTTTTCCTCTTTGAAACAATATTCGCATGGAAGTGTGAAATTAACGCAGCTTCTTTCACACTTTTGCCGGGATATTTTTTGTGTGTTTTTTTTAATAATAACCGTGCAGGCTTTGTGTTTTATTTTTTATTTTTTTTGTGAAAAACTTCTTCTTTTCTTGTACTTGGGGTTTATTAACTTTTCTCTTTCGTTGAAAACTTGTGCTTGTTATTGCATGTTTTTCTTTTGGCTGGAGATTTTTCTCCTTTCAAATGCCTTTGTTTTGTTTGAAATGGGTTTTCCGTTTTACCAAGTGAGACTTTATGGGCAGTGGGGGGGGGGGAGGGAGGTTATGTTGTTTTATTAACACCAGCGCCTTAAAGCAGGCTACAATTTTTCGTTAACTTCTCACTGTTTAACTGTGTGTAGGGAACACACAAGTTCAAACATTCACTCTCAACTCACGCACAGCAGCTACGCACAAACACACTCACACACACACACAGAAACTCAGCCACACCAACAAGATACGATACAAAGAACAATCTTTGGTGAGACAGACACTCAACACACTCGCCAAAGCAAAAGTCACCCAAGAAAAATGACGATGGTGGAAATTTTGCCAAAAGAGGAGAGAAAAAAACTTAAATTTCCGAGAGTCCCAGACACTGGCAAGGGGAAAAATGTTTTGGTTTCTGGCGAAAAATAAGCGAACAGTGTAAGCGACAATTACTTTTATTTGGTTTCTTTCGTTTTGTGTAAATAAACGCCCAACGGATATTGAAAAATGACTTCCGTTTCCTACGATGTTTTTTATTTATTTTTTATCTTTTTGCCTTTTACTAAAGTAGTTTAGTCACTGTTGGATTATATATTTTGTTTACTTGCACTTTATATTAATTTGGAGATTTTTTCTATTTTCAAATATATAAACATTTTCGCTATTGATTTATCCTTTGCAACGTTTTCGCGACAAAACCGTTTTGTTTTGGTTATATTGCCAATTTCTTTGCACACTCTTCTTTCTTTTTTTTTAATTTTTGTATTACATTTGTTATGTGCTTATGTTTGCCTTTACACGCCTCGTTTTTTGTAGCAGAGAGCTCGCGTTATACGTACACACATCGTCCGTTCGAATCGACCGTTTTCAACGACAACCGCTTGTAAACTGTTCGATTGTCATCAATAGAGTTGAACAAGACTCCATCCAAAATGTTTGCAATGGCAATGGTGATGGGACTACGATGACAACGGCCACGACCATGCTCTACGTATGTAGCAATCTCGTTACTCGTTGCTTGGCTTTGCTGACTTTTTGCCAGAGTAGTCAGACAGTCAGTTGTTGGTGGTGACACACAGCCACAAACGCTTTGCACATCATCAGGGCCAGAGTGTGCCGCCGTAAGGATGTGGAGGGATAAAGCAAACATGGTTTGTCTGGTGGTGTGTTCGCTCGCATTCGGCAGCTGATAACTAGCATCCCTTACGCATTCGAATGGGAGGCTTTTGTCATACTCTCCCCCAAATGATTAGATAAATCACACTTGCACACTCTCTCTCTCTCTATCTCCCTCTCCCAGTGTCTTCATTTCTCTGTTCTCTCTATTTCTCCCACAAATGCTTCAATAAAACCTTTTCAGCTCTTTTGCGACTCTCTGACAAAAAAGCGCCTGTGTCACAAAAGTCTTTATTCGTTACTTCACCCTCTAACTGTTATAATGTGTTATACACATGTGCTTGGCTCAAATATTTCTCTGTTGAGAGTGCTGTTTTGATTTTACTTTTGACAAACGTTGCCAATTATGTTGACCTTTACTCTCACTCATGCTCTCTGACACTACGACTCTCCCACAACAACTCTCTTTCTCAGTTTTGCTCCAGGTTTTGTATTTTCATGAAATGTTCAACCGGCTTTATGACTTTTGACTCTTAATTTTGAATGCTCACTCGTTGAGGCTTGGAAAGTTGTATTAACATGCTTCCAATGAAACTCTAACAGTGATTTAACATTGTATTTATGATTTATGTCCCTATAAGATGAAAAGCGCACGCTAACAGTTTCGAAGTAGGAATAAAATTGCTGAAGTGGCTGTTAAGGAATTTTATTTGCATTGAATAGAAAGCAAGAAATTCTTGGTAA
This sequence comes from Stomoxys calcitrans, assembly GCF_963082655.1. Classification (NCBI taxonomy): domain Eukaryota; kingdom Metazoa; phylum Arthropoda; class Insecta; order Diptera; family Muscidae; genus Stomoxys; species Stomoxys calcitrans. The sequence continues at coordinate 31,776,752 of NC_081556.1, read as the reverse complement.
TGATATAGGCAAGGCAAAATCGATTTTGATGAAATTTTCCACACGCATTAAGATGTCAATTAAACCATCTTATGAAAAATTTTGTAGAGATCGGACCAAAATTGTGGCTTCTACATCCTTAAAAGGTCACATCGGATGAAAAATATATATGGGAGCTATATCTAAATCTGGACCGATTTTTATGAAACTTTGCACACATATGAGAACGTTGAATAAAACGCTCCATGCCAAATTTTGCAAGGATGGGACCAAAAATTGCGGCTCCAACAGCTGTAAAAGGACATAACGGATGAAAGATATATATGGGAGCTATATGTAAATCTGGACCGATTTTTCTCAAAATCAATAGTGTTCGTCCTTGAACCAAAAAAGAGACTGATGCAAAATTTTGTGAAGATCGGACAACAAATGCGACCTGTACCTTGACTACAAAAATACATGGACAGACCACACAGAATACATGGACAGACCACACCACAGTGGTGGTGCAGGGTATAACAAGTAACATGTAAAAGAGTGATAAGTTCGACCGGCCGAATCTTATATACCCTCCACATAGGCGAGATGTATTAGGCTATAAACCGATTCATGCCATATTCGACACGTATGTCAAAGGTCATGAGAGAAGCCGTTGTACAAAATTTCAGCCAAATCGGGTTATACTTGCGCCCTTTAAAGTCTCAAGAAGTCAAGATCCCATATTGGTTTATATGGCAGCTATATCAGGCTATGGACCGATTTGAACTTTTCTTAACACAGTTGTTCGAAGTCATAACAAAACACGTCATGCAAAATTTCAGGCACATCGGATAAGAATTTCGCCCTGTAGAGGCTCAAGAAGTCAAGACCCCAGATCGGTTTATATGGCAGCTATATCAGGTTATAAACCGATTTGAACTATTCTTAGCACAGTTTTTTAAAGTCATAACAAAACACCTCATGCAAAATTTCAGCTATATCGAATAATAATTGCGACCTCTAGTGGCTCAAGAAGTCAAGACCACAGATCGGTTTATATGGCAGCCATATCAGGTTATAGACCGATTTGAACTATTCTTAACATAGTTGTTGGAAGTCATAACAAAACACGTCATGGAAAATTTCAGGCAAATCGGATACGAATTGCGCACTCTAGACGCTCAAGAAGTCAAGACCCCAAATAGGTTTCTATGACAGCTATATCAGGTTTTGAACAGATTTCAACCATACTCAGCACAGTTGTTGGAAGACAAGCGAAACAAGTTGTGCATAATTTCCTTCCAATCGGATAAGAATTGCGCCCTCTAGAGACTAAAGAAGTCAAGATTCCAGATCGGTTTATATGGCAGCTATATCAGGTTATAGACCGATTTGAACCATTCTTGCACAGTTGTCGGATATCATGACAAAACATGTCGTGCGGAATTTCATCCCAATCGGATAAGAATTGCGCACTCTAGAGGCTCAAGAAGTCAAAACCCCACATAGGTTTATATGGCATACTAAGCACAGTTATTGGAAGTCATAACAAAACACCTCATGCAAAATTTCAGCTAAATCGGATAATAATTGCGCCCTCTAGTGGCTCAAGAAGTCAAGACCCCAGATCGGTTTATATGACAACTATATCTGGTTATGAACCGATTTGAACTATTCTTAGCACAGTTGTTGAAAGTCATAACAAAACACGTCATGCTAAATTTCAGGCAAATCGGATAGGAATTGCGCCCCCTTTGGAGGCTCAAGAAGTCAAGACCACAGATAGGTTTATATGACAGCTATATCAGGTTATAGACCGATTTTAACTATTCTTAACATAGTTGTTGGAAGTCGTAACAAAACACGTCATGCAAAATTTCAGGCAAATCGGATACGAATTGCGCACTCTAGAGGTTCAAGAAGTCAAGATTCCAGATCGGTTTATATGACAGTTATATAAGGTTACGGACCGATTTGAACCATACTTGGCACAGTTGTTGGATATCGTAACAAAACACGTCATGCAAAATTTCATTCCAATCGGATAAGAATTGCGCATTCTAGAGGCTCAAGAAGTCAAGACCCCAGATCGGTTCACATGGCAGCTATATCAGATTATGAACCGATTTGAACCATACTTGGCACAGTTGTTGGATATCACAACAAAACACGTCGTGCCAAATTTCATTCCAATCGGATAAGAATTGCGCACTCTACAAGCTCAAGAAGTCAAGACCCAAGATCGGTTTATATGGCAGCTACATCAGGTTATAAACTGATTTGAACCATACTTGGCACAGTTGTTGGATATCATAACAAACACGTCGTGCAAAATTTCATCCCAATCGGATAAGAATTGCGCACTCTAGAGGCTCAAGAAGTCAAGACCCAAGATCGGTTTATATGGCAGCTATATCAAAACATCGACCGATATGGCCCATTTACAATACCAACCGACCTACACTAATAAGAAATATTTGTGCAAAATTTCAAGCGGCTAGCTTTACTCCTTCGGAAGTTAGCGTGCTTTCGACAGACAGACGGACGGACGGACGGACAGACGGACGGACGGACGGACGGACGGACAGACGGACGGACGGACGGACGGACGGACAGACGGACGGACATGGCTAGATCGACATAAAATTTCACGACGATCAAGAATATATATACTTTATGGGGTCTCAGACGAATATTTCGAGTAGTTACAATCAGAATGACGAAATTAGTATACCCGCCATCTTATGGTGAAGGGTATAATAATTGCTATGTTATTGGAACAATATCAAGTAATGGTTCATTTCGAAACATAATTGAACTGAATATTGGAGACCATAGTAGAAGTTATTGTGTAAAATTTCAGCCAAATCTAGTAAGAATTGCGCACTTTAGAGGCTGAAGAAGTAAAATAGGGAGATCGGTTTATAGGGGAGCTGTATTAGGCTATAAACCGATTCATGCCATATTCCACACTTATGTTAAAGGTCCTAAGAGAAGCCGTTGTATAAAATTTCAGCCAAATCGGGTAATACTTGCGCCCTTTAAAGGCTCAAGAAGTCAAGATCCCATATTGGTTTATATGGCAGCTATATCAGGCTATGGACCGATTTGAACTATTCTTAACACAGTTGGGGAAAGTTATAACAAAATTTCAGCCAAATCGGATAATAATTGCGCCCTCTAGTGGCTCAAGAAGTCAAGAACTCAGATAGGTTTATATGGCAGCTATATCAGGTTATAAACCGACTTGAACCAATCTTAATACAGTTGTCGGGAATCATAACAAAACACATCATGCAATATTTCAGCCAAATCGGATAAGAATTTCTCCCTGTAGAGGTTCAAGAAGTCAAGACCCAAGATCGGTTTATATGGCAGCTATATCAGGTTATAGACCGATTTGAACTATTCTTAACATAGTTGTTGGAAGTCATAACAAAACACCTCATGCTAAAGTTTCAGCTAAATCAGATAATAATTGCGCCCTCTAGTGGCTCAAGAAGTCAAGAACTCAGATCGGTTTATATGGCAGCCATATTAGGTTATAGACCGATTTGAACTATTCTTAACACAGTTATTGAAAATCATAACAAAACACGTCATGCAAAATTTCAGCTAAATCGGATAATAATTGCGCCCTCTAGTGGCTCAAAAAGTCAAGACCCCAGATCGGTTTGTATGACAGCTTTGTCAGGTTATTGGCCTATTTAAACCATAATTGACACAGTTGTTAGAAACTATAACAAAAAATCTCATGCAAAATTATCCAAATTGGATAAGAATTGCGTCCCCTAGCGGCTCAAGAATTCAAGATCCGAGATCGGTTTATATGACAGCTGTATCAAAACATGGACCGATATGGCCCATTTACAGCCCTAACCGAAGTATTTGTGCAAAATTTCAAGCTTGCTTTACTCCTTCGAAAGTTAGCGTGCTTTCGACAGACAGACGGACGGACATGACTAGTTCGACTTAAAATGTCATGACGATCAAGAATATATATATATTGGGTGGCCAAAAAGTAATTGCGGATTTTTCATATAGTCGGCGTTGACAAATTTTTTCACAGCTTGTGACTCTGTAATTGCATTCTTTTTTCTGTCAGTTATCAGCTGTTACTTTTAGCTTGCTTTAGAAAAAAAGTGTAAAAAAAGTATATTTGATTAAAGTTCATTCTAAGCTTTATTAAAAATGCATTTACTTTCTTTTAAAAAATCCGCAATTACTTTTTGGGAAACCCAGTACTTTATGGGGTCTTAGACGAATATTTCGACGATTTACAAACAGAATGACGAAATAAGTATACCCCCATACTGTGGTGGAGGGTATAACAAAGGATAATATTGGCTAGAAGATGCTACTTTGGCTGAGCAATCAGATGAGGAACAAAGCCACCTCTCAACAGACTAAAATTGCACTGTACCAAACACTGATACTACGCGTGCTGTTATATGGCTCCAAAGCATGGGTACTTACAAAAGCAGATGAGGTAGTAAGTGGAGTGTTTGAGAGAAAAATCCTTCGTAAAATATAAGAACCAGTTTGCGTTAATGGAGAATATGGGTGTGGTATGAACCACGAGGTGCATGACGACGTTAGCATAGTTAAACGCATCAAATTACAACGTTTGCGTTGTCATGTTGTCAACTGGATGAAGAAGCTCCACCATAGAAGTCTTTTGAAGGCGACCATAAAAAAAAAACGCATAGGGGGAAGACCGAAAATTCCGATGGAGTGACCATGTGGAGAGTGACATCTCGAAACTGGGCCTTGGAAATTGAAGGAGAAGAGCAGAACATCCAGGCGCTTGGGCACCTATTCTATTGGGTTGCCCAAAAAGTAATTGCGGATTTTTTAAAAAAAAGTAAATGCATTTTTAATACAACTTAGAATGAACTTTAATCAAATATACTTTTTTTACACTTTTTTTCTAAAGCAAGCTAAAAGTAACAGCTGATAACTGACAGAAGAAAGAATGCAATTACAGAGTCACAAGCTGTGAAAAAAATTGTCAACGCCGACTATATGAAAAATCCGCAATTATTTTTTGGGCAACCCAATATATTCTTGATCAGCGTAGACATGTCCGTCCGTCCGTCTGTCCGTCTGTCTGTTGAAATCACGCTTCAGTCTTTAAAAATAGCGATATTGAGCTGAAACCTTGCACAGATTTTTTTTTTGTCCACAAGCAGGTTAAGTTTGAAGATGGGCTAAATCGGACTATATCTTGTTACAGCTCCCATACAGACCGATCCGCAATAGCCAATTGAAGTAAGTATGATATTCTGCATGGGTTCACAGCGGTTGCTCCATACATTTCACGAAAAAATTCAACTCGTAGTAAACTCTCTGTATTTCATACTAAACATCTCCGAATAAAGAGTCCTTTATTTTAACAATTGAGCCAATAGAGTGAGGTATGCCCTTGAAATTTATTGCCTATGCAATTCTCCGAAGACCAGCTTATGTGCAAAGTCGGATCGCACTTTTATCGTAAGGCTTAGAGTAGTGGAAAACTCTACAGCAACAAGGTAAAGATTTGAATGGATGTTCAGTGGATAGAGACCACCGTAGCGCAGAGGTTAGCATGTCCGCCTATGACGCTAAACGCCTGGGTTCGATACCTGGGGATACCATCAGAAAAAAATTTTCAGCGGTGGTTTTCCCCTCCTAATGCTGGCAACCATGTAAAACTTCTCTCCAAAGAGGTGTCGCATTGCGGCTCGCCGTTCGGACTCGGCTATAAAGAGGAGGCCCCTTATCATTGAGCTTAAAGCTTGAATCGGACTTCACTCATTGATATGAGAGATGTTTGTCCCTGTTCCTTAGTGGTATGTTAATGGGTAACAAGTAAAAAGGCGTTAAGTTCGGCCGGGCCGAACTTTGGATACCCACCACCTCGGGTATATATGTAAACTACCTTTCGTCAATATCCGGTGCAAAACTCATACCTTATGTCCCATAGCAGAAATATGTGGAGGGGCTTAACTTAACTCTTTGTCCCAAATTTCGGCAACATCGGACAATAAATGCGCTTTTTATGGCCCCAAAACCTAAAACCGAGAGATCGGTCTATATGGCAGCTATATCCAAATCTTGACCGATCTGTGCGATAATGCAGAAGTATGTCAAGGGGCTTAACTTAACTTACTGTCCCAAATTTCGGCGACATCGGACAATAACTGCGCCTCTTATTGGCCTAAGACCCCAAATCGGAGAATCGGTCTATATGGCAGCTATATCCAAATCTTTACCGATCTGAGCCAAATTGACGGAGGATGTTAAAGGGCCTAGCACAACTCACTGTCCCAAATTTCAGCAAAATCTGATAATAAATATGGCTTTTGTGGGCCTAAGACCCTAAATTGGAGGATCGGTCTATATGGCAGCTATATCCAAATTTGGACCGATCTGAGTCATGCTAACGGAGGATATTGAAGGGCCTAAGACAACTCACTGTTCCAAATTTCAGCAAAATCGGATAATAAATGTGGCCTTTATGGGTTTAAGACCCTAAATCGGAGGATCGGTCTATATGGCAGCTATATCCAAATATAAACCGATCTGAGCCAAATTGACGGAGGATGTCGAAGGGCCTAACGCAACTCACTGTCCCAAACTATAGCAAAATCGGATAATAAATGTGGCTTTTATAGACCTAAGACCATAAATCGGCGGATCGCTCTATATGGCAGCTATATCCAAATCTGAACCAATCTGGGTCATATTGACGGAGGATGTTGAAAGGCCTAAGACAACTCACTGTTCCAAATTTCAGCAAAATCGGATAATAAATGTGGCTTTTATTGGCCTTAGACACTAAATCGGCGGATCGGTCTATATGGTGGATATATCAAAATATACTCCGATATAGCCCATCTTCGGACTTAACCTGCTTATGGACAAAAAAAGAATGTGTGCAAAGTTTCAGCTCAATATCTCTATTTTAGAAGACTGTAGCGTGATTTCAACAGACAGACGGACGGACATGTCTAGATCGTCTTAGATTTTTACGCTGATCAAGAATATATATACTTTGTAGGGTCGGAAATGGATATTTCGATGTGTTGCAAACGAAATGACAAAATGAATATACCCCCATCCGTCGGTGGTGGGTATAAAAAAATTGCAATTTGGATATTCGCTTATGAGATCTATAGGACATCATACATGTCATGGCTAAGTGCCTTGCATCTGGCTCAAAATGACAACTAACCAAGTGAGGTTTCAGTCTGTTCAACGTATTTGAAAGGGAAAGGGGAAAAAGGAGAAATATGTAATTAAGCGAAGCCATAAAAACATTTTCTTCAGACTTAAGGTGGCCATCTTGTTACAAAAGATATTCCGAAGTGTAATACTTTTGATTACCAAGTGCATAATGGCTGAATCAGATCGCCAACTCTGCTAGATGAGTATTGACACTAATAGCTACCATACTAACCACCAATGACAAATGTTTTTATACCCTCGCAGGGATTTGAACCTAACCAAAATGCTAACCTATGCTGCGCCATTACTCCTCCCTTTGTATCCATCTCTTTGAGTTGTAACTCTTCCCCTATTGTGGGCGCAAATAAATTCGTTGTAATTTTGAATTGTCTCTGAAACAATCAGCATTTAACACTTACACTGCTCAAACCTTTCTGCCATTTGATTACCAACAACAATTCCTTAAGGTCATTAGTGATGTTGCCACCAATGATGATGATTGGGTTGGTAGTCATTTGCTCATGGCTTCATTACTTCATCTTTGTCTTGGATAGCGCATTGGTGTGCCCTTTAATTCGGTTACCTACCTACAATGGTTGTGCTTCGTTTTTCTTCTCTGTGTCTTTTTGCTTAATGATGTCAAAGAATCTTTAGTTTAATTTAATCTCCCCCAAAACCCAAAATGAAAACAAGAACAACAACTACAGCAAGGAACAAAAATAATATATATAATCCCAAATGTAATCTAAACAAACTGCTGATATAATTTTCTTTATCTTTTCAACTTTCTCTCCTCTTAACATCAGCTTTGCCAGCTAACGTTCAGCAGAGATTCGTGTAAAGGACATTTCATTATCAGCTAGGAACCCTATGAGCCAGGACAAAACAAAGACCCATACCAAAACACCCAAAAAAAAAAAAGGAACACAAGACCCAAAACGTTTCTGGGGTAAAATTATAACAATTGCAATTGTGCTCGTATTACTTATCAGCAAAAATTCAATGATTTTTTTTTGTCTCATCTGACCGTCCGTCCTTCGTCCGTCTGTCTGTCTTTGTACTCCCCCTTTAAATACTAATAGAGTTTAGCCATAACAAAACCCATATTAAGAAACTCACACACGAGCGGCGAGTATGAACGTCCGCAAGCATATCCTTGCCATAGGATACCATACATGCTTAGCTATAAACACACACGACACAAATCAGCGCTCGCACTACCCTCCTACAATGTATTCGCCTGTGTGCTGTGCTATGCTGCAACACCAGCAAACAGCAGCAATGAAGACCTTACAACAAATCGTTGCAAGTATGCAATCCAAGCAATCCTTGCTAACCGAGCAAGCATTGCAATTGCAAAATTGCAACATCATCGCAATTTCTTTTGTTTTTTGTCTTTGCCACGTTCTTATGTCCTATTGCCACCACCACCACCAACATCGCTGTCAAATTGGGCTTCCCCTTGCCTTGTAATGCAGAAAAAGTGTCATTGTATACCTTTGAGGGTAACATTCGCCAACACCACCACAAGCACCATCACTACCAACATTGCAACCACCGCTACTGGCGCTGGTTCCTTTCAAGAGCCACGATCATCGGCGGCGGCAGGGAACAGGGTTGCCAATGAAAATTTATTTCGTAGAAACATGATGAAATTTTGTTCAAAATTCTACTTTTTTGGAATTTAATTCCAAAATGAGCGCTTGAAAAATCCAATATAGGATGGATTTTTGAAGTGCCGTCCACCAGACAACAGCACCATATAGCTTTATAAGGCTGACAACTACAGTATGCAGTCAAAGTATGATACGCGGTTTGTGCCCACACCTATTGGCCATAGCTCTGTTGCAGGTGAATACAGTGTAACAGACATGAAATATTTCCCAGCTCACACTGGTATATCACCCAATCTAAAAATGGCAGGGAACAGGGTTGCCAATGAAAATTTATTCTATAGAAATTTGATGACATTTTGTTCAAAATTCTACTTTTTGGAATTTATTTCCAAAATGAGCGCTCGAAAACAATATAGGATGGATTTTTGAAGTGCCGTCCACCAGATAACAGCACCATATAGCTTTTTTAGTCTGACAACTGCAGTATGCAGTCAAGGTATGATACGCGGTTTGCGCCGACACCTATTGGCAATAGCTCTGCTGCAGGTGTATACAGTGTAACAGACATGAAATACTTCCCAGCTCACACAGGTATATCACCCAATCCAGAAATGACAGCTACATAGCATTAGATTTTTGAGAGCTCATTATATTGTTTAAAAGCCACCAAAAGCATGTGCTCTAAGTTGATTCAGAAATAGAGTTATTCGTGCTAAAATTCAAGCGTAATAGTGTCATTATGTTGTATTTGTCTGAAATATTAAAACCGGCTATTGTTGGCGACCTCGAACATCTCAAAGTGAACAAAATGTTAATGTATCGCTTCATAAATCGTAATAATGATACTGGTGGCGTTGCCGATCTCCATATTTATGGTGCAAAAAACAAACCATTGTATGAGAATGGGTCCTAATACCGAAAAGTGTAGTCATTTTAATTGGTAAAACTTCGTGTATGATTTCCTCAACACCCGCAACAGAATGTATGCTAGGACTAAGAGAGTTGAGCCCACTAAGAAACCAGTGCTGACAAATGGGACACTATAGTCGTCGAAGACTGTATATTGGATGACTCGTGATAGTAAGACTGAGAAGGTGAATAGACTGGCTTGCAATGGAATCGCGGCAGCGTTCATATTTAGACCGCCGGCAGATTTGAAAATGCAACCTTTTAAGGGCAATTTTCACAAATGTACAACTTAAGGAGAATGGGAAGCTGAACATGTTCAAATCCCGACGATAAAGTCAGCGGCGACAGAATACTATGAACGAAGATACCAGTAAACACATTCCTAATCGGATACCCAGATGACATTGCTGCTATCATCACAGCAAGAAATACGAAAGAAACGCAATGAAAACTACAGCAGGTCATGATCAGGATTGGACATTGGTCGGAATATCTCAGGCTACAGCTGGCAATTTACAAAAGACTGAGCTACTTCTGTTCACGGGGATATACATCCCCAGAAAGATAGGTATGCTGATCGAGGACGTTATCTTACCCACTAGAAGGCATGGGAAAAACCTAGGGGAACGACTCGATATCAAACTGTAACTGCAACAAAAGCGGCGAAGATAACGGCTCAATAAGGGCTATTAATTGCTATCATCTATGGACCACTACCAGACGGGTGCAAGTTAATGATGGAGGACTGCAATAGTATTCTCCTATATGTAAATGACATTTGTGATAAATCCCTGCAGAGCTAAAGGCCTGCTTTCGGTACAGAGGCCATCCGCTCTAAGAGTTACGTCATCTTTATGTTAGATTTAAGTGGTAGTCTGTCATCAGACTCACTTCGGCGTTTTCGTTTATTGTAATGCCACAGGAACACGAGAAAAAAGGAAGATGCCATCTAGTTCCTACCTCTGAATCCTCGCCCAACAACTTGCGAATGTTCACATAATTTAGGCAAGTTCTCACAGATATGAGGAACTAAAGTGGATCTCCTTCTGACTGCCAGTGCGGGGCACACAACACAGCATATGTTCTTCAGTCTTTTCTTCCTCGACGTCCCCAAAGCTTCTTCTTTGTTACTTGCAACCTTCGGTCTGTTAGCAGGTTCTCCGATCAGACAGTGACCTACCATGACTTTGACGTCTGCTCTATCCAGCGACAGCAAAGCGGTAGACCTCTTCAAGACTAGACTATGCCAAATAATTTTGGAATGCTGACAAGCCCCGAACAGTGTCTCAACCTGCAGTTGGTACCAATAGACCCACAGGTCTTGAAACGGATGAAAATACAATATATAACGCCAAACTAAATCCCCTCACAGGGATACATATAAATAGGCGCTTGCTCTCTGTTTTCATCTTGTAAAAGATAAAGGGTGATTTTTTTGAGGTTAGGATTTTCATGCATTAGTATTTGACAGATCACGTGGGATTTCAGACATGGTGTCAAAGAGAAAGATGCTCAGTATGCTTTGACATTTCATCATGAATAGACTTACTAACGAGCAACGCTTGCAAATCATTGAATTTTATTACCAAAATCAGTGTTCGGTTCGAAATGTGTTCAAATTTTGACAAATTTTGTTCAGCGATGAGGCTCATTTCTGGTTGAATGGCTACGTAAATAAGCAAAATTGCCGCATTTGGAGTGAAGAGCAACCAGAAGCCGTTCAAGAACTGCCCATGCATCCCGAAAAATGCACTGTTTGGTGTGGTTTGTACGCTGGTGGAATCATTGGACCGTATTTTTTCAAAGATGCTGTTGGACGCAACGTTACGGTGAATGAACACATTTCGAACCGAACACTGATTTTGGTAATAAAATTCAATGATTTGCAAGCGTTGCTCGTTAGTAAGTCTATTCATGATGAAATGTCAAAGCATACTGAGCATCTTTCTCTTTGACACCATGTCTGAAATCCCACGTGATCTGTCAAATACTAATGCATGAAAATCCTAACCTCAAAAAAATCACCCTTTATCTTTTCATTTTCCTATATCGTGTCTAGCTCCGATCTGGGAACTCACATCTCTTCTTAAGTTATTCATTTACACTTATTTCCCCGGTTGGATAATGCATTGGGCCAAAATTGCCTGTAGGCGAACTAGCCTTTACCAGGAGGTTAGTGACCACGGTTGAAATGAAGTCGGCAATTCTATAAACGTGTACATCGAAGTAAAGACCAATCTAGACTAGACAAAATCTACTCATTATCCCAAAGTTTTTGACGGGCTCAGAATTCTAAATTGGGAAATCGGTTTATATGGTAGATGATTCCAAATATGGTTTGATCTGTATAATGTTTGGCGAGTACATGGAGGGTCTAATATGCTAGGTTAGGTAAGGTTAATTAGAGGGTGCGGTTGTCCATCCGTCCAATGCCTCTATGGACATACACCCCGTGCGCTCTTAAAAATAACAAGTATAAGCGTGCTATGTTCTGCCGGGCCCAATCTTGGGAACACACCACCATGGATTCTGCTAAAAATTTATACAAAATTAGTTTGGTTGAAGGGCATTATTTTATTCTACATACCAAACTTCTGTCAATCCAGCAAAAATTCAGCCAAATCGTAAAAAAATCGTAGCTTGTAAATGCTCAAGAAGTCAAATCGGCAGATCGGTTTATATGGGAGCCATATCAGGTTATATTCTATTCTATTCTACTCTATTCTCATATATCTATATATCATTTATTTGAACCCCATATTGCCATTGGCCTCATAATTGGATATCAAATTCGTTCTCAAATCTCATTTAAACTCCTTATTGCAAAGTCAGCAAATATGTCCGGTTTGGGTTATTGGCCCTAAAAACTATAAATATTTAGTTCCACTCTCTTTACGGCCCAAATTGTCTTGGTGAGCAAATATGTCCTATTTGGGAATTGTTATTGTGGTGGAACGTCTCCTAGACAGTTGGTCCCTAATGTTGATATCAGATACGTGGTCTACTCCCAAAAACATTTAATTTGAGCCCCATATTTCTATAGTTGGCAAATGTGTCCGGCTTGGGGGGTGTTTTGGGGGATGGGCGGCCAAACAGTGAGTTGGCCTTGAAAATATATATCGAATTTGTGTTCCACTCTAAAAACCCTCTTATTTGAGCCTCATATTGCAAAAGTCAGCAAAGACTTACTATTTGGGTGGTGTTGTGGGGGTGGGGTGGCCCCATAGAAACTTTTTCCGAATATTGATATCAGATTCGTGCTTTACTCCCAAAGACCTTTCATTTGGCCCCATATTGCTATGGTCGTAAATTTGTCCATTTTGGGGAATGTTTTTGGGGAGAGGCGGCCCCCCAAACACTTGGTCCCATATTTGGATATCAGATTCTAATTCTAAATTCAAATACCTTTTATTTAAGCCCCATATTCCCATGGTCAGTAAATAAGTCCCGTTTGGGGGGTGTTTTGGGGAACGGTTCCACCCCCCAGAAACGTGGTCCCACATTTGGATATCAGATTCGTATTCTACTCGCAAATACCTTTCATTTGAGTCCCATATTGCCATTATCGGTAAAAATGTCCGATTTAGGGGTGTTTTGGGGATTGGGTGGTGTTGTGGAGGTGGGGTGGCCCCATAGACACTTTTCCCGAATATCGATATCAGATTTGTGCTTTACTCCCAAAGACCTTTCGTTTGAGCCTCATGTGGCTGTGGTCGTAAATGTGGGGAGAGGCGGCCCCCCAAACACTTGGTCTCATATTTGAATATCAGATTTTAATTCTACACAAAAATAACTTTTATTTAAGCCCCATATTCCCATGGTCAGTAAATAAGTCCTGCTTGGGGGTGTTTTGGGGAAGGGGTGGACCCCCAGAAACTTGGTCCCACATTTGGATATCAAATTCGTATTCTACTCGTAAATACCTTTCATTTGAGTCCCATATTGCCATGGTCGGTATATATGTCCGATTTAGGGGTGTTTTGGGGGTTGGGGTGGTCCCCCTAACACTTGGTTCGACAAATGGATATCAGATACGTTTCCTTATCGTAAATACCTACCATTTGAGTCCCATATTGTCGTAATTGGTCTAAATATATGTTTGGTAGGTTTTAGGGTGGGGCGGCCTCCCTAGGTACCCCATCCGAAATTTGGATAACAAATTTTTATTTTTAGGGTACTAAATAAATGAGAGCACACAAAATTTCGCTTTAATCGCACCACCCATCTCTGGGATCTGGCGTTTCCAAAAATTTTTTTTTCACCAAGGGATCATTATGAACCATCTGTGAAAATTTCAAGAAAATCGGTCCAGCCGTTTCTTAGTCTATACATACAAACAAACAAACCTACAAACAAACACAAATTGATTTTTATATATAAGATTTGATCGTCTCGACGTTCTGAGTCGATATAGACATGTCTGTCCGTCCGTCCGTCGAAAACACGACAGCGGTCGTAAAATTAACCGCTTGAAATTTTGCACAGGTACTTTTTACTGATGTATGTCGTTGGAAATTGCAAATGGTTCAAATCGGTTCAGATTTGGATATAGCCCCCATATAAACAAATATCTGGATTTGATTTCTTGAGCCCCTCAAAGCGTCATATCCATCCGATTTCGCTGAAATTTGGAACAATGGCTTGTGTTATGACTTTCAATATCGATGCCAAGTAAGATTCGAATCGGTCTATAAACAGATATATCCCCTACATAATCCGATCCCCGGATTTAATATCTTGAGCCCTTAGAAGATTCAATTTACAACTGATTTGGCTGAAATTTGGAACAAGGATATGAGTTATGACTTCCAACATGCACGCCAAGTATGATTCGAATCGGTATACACAAAGATGTAGCCCCCATATCAACCGATCCCCGGATTTGACTTCTTCAGTGCTTAGAAGCCTAAATTTTCACCCGATTTGGCTGAAATTTGGAACAAAGACTTGAGTTATGACTTCCAACATTTGTGCTAAGTACGATCCAAATCGTTCTAAAACAGATATAGTCACCATATAAACCGATCCTCGGATTTGACTTAGGCCCTTAGAAGCCTAAATTTTCACCCGATTTGGCTGAAATTAAGCCCAAGCCCCTATCTTTTGATATCTTAATGTTGTATCTTTAATGTTGTAAACATTAGTGTCAAGTTTTATCCAAATTGGTCGATATGGCCTATATCAGGCCTCCTTAGTACCGAAAACCCCCTATGACTTCTTGAGACCAAAATAATTCAAATACAAACTTAGTTAATAAGGGTAAAATTTGGTGGTGGGTACCCAAGATTCGGCCCGGCCGAACTTAGAACGCTTTTCCTTGTTATACCTGCACATCAAAATATTGGTCTAAGACCCCATAAAGTATATACATTCTTTATTTCATGGCATCATTATTGATCGCTGGGTTCAAATCCAGGCAGGAACATCAGAAAATTTCATTGAGCTTTAAATTGAATCGGACAGCACTCATTGATCGAGTTCCTTAATGGAATGTTCATTGGCAAATTTGCATTTGCATGACAGTTTAAGTCGATCTAGCCATGCATGTCCGTCTGTATGTCTGGCTGTGGAAAGCATGCTAACTTTCGAAGGAGTGGAGCTAGGCGCTTGAAATTTTGCGCCAAGACTTTCCATTAGTGTAGGTTAGTTAGGATTGGAAATGGACCATATCGATCCATGTTTTCATATAACTCTCATATAAACCGATCACCCGATTATACTTCTTGAGCCTCTAGATGCGTTTGACATTTTTTATGAGGTGTTTTGATTTGACCTCCAACAACTATGCCAAGTATGGTCTAAATCATAACCTGGGATCTTGACTTCTTGAGCCTCCAGTGGCGGGAATTATTATTCAATTTGGCTGAAATTTCGCACAACTTGTTTGACTTCTAACAACAGTACCAAGTATTGTCCATATTGGTCTATAATCTGAGAAAACTGCCATAAACAACCGATCTTTACATTCGACTTCTTAAACCTATAGAAGGCGTAATTACCACACGATTTGCCCAAAAAGGTTTGCCATGACTTCCAATAGCCAGATATGGTCATAATCAGTCTGTAACCTGCTGTAGCTCGCATAGACCATGGTAGCGCAGTGGATAGCATGTCTGCCTATGGCTCCGAACGCCTGGTTTTAAACCACGGTATGAATGTCAGAAAAATTTCAACGGTGGTTATCCCCTTACTAATGCTGGCTACATTTGTCAGGTATCCTGCCATGTTAAAACTTCTCTAACAAATGTTGTCACTGTGCTGCACGCCGTTAGGACTAAGGAAGTCCCTTGTCATTGAACTTAAAAATTAATCGGACTGATTTCATTGATCCCCTGATCCCCAATGGAATGTTCATGGGCAATTTGGTATTTAGCTCCCATATCAACCCATCGCCCGGTTTGATTTCTTGAGCTCTTAGAGTATGCAAATATTGGTTGCCCAAAAAGTAATTGCGGATTTTTCATATAGTCGGCGTTGACAAATTTTTTCACAGCTTGTGACTCTGTAATTGCATTCTTTCTTCTGTCAGATATCAGCTGTTAATTTTAGCTTGCTTTAGAAAAAAAAATTGTAAAAAAAGTATATTTTATTAAAGTTCATTCTAAGTTTTATTAAAAATGCATTTACTTTCTTTAAAAAATCGGCAATTACTTTTTGGGCAACACAATATTACTTGATTTCGGTGAAATTTTAACAGTCGTACTTTTTCGAGGTATGTCCTATATATTTAAAAACGCCATTCAAAGAACGTGTCAAATGCTATCTATAGTGCAGGGTATATAAGATTCGGCTCAGTCGAACTTACCGCCTTATTACATGTTGTTTGTTTAGTTTATGCCTGCAAAGAGAAACCTTGCAAAAAACTTGAAAAATGCAATCCATGGCCGCTTGTATTTTTTAACACAGAATATATTACTGGCAACTCTGGCTATGAACATGTAACATCGACCACATCAACGTGGACTTCCAACAAATACCGGCATGCATACATGCATGAATGAGTGAATGAATGCATGCCTCTGATAGTCACTCAATTGTTGCAAGAGGATGCATACTGCTAGACTAGGAGTCTAGTGTGGAATGTACGAGTATGAATACGGCGAGCGGGCCACATATATATCCTGCAATTCATTTGTTTCCATGTGCCAATGTGGTGGGTATGTGTGTGCATACGGACTCTCTTTCCTTTATGCCAGTTATTGTTGTTGTTTGCCATTGTGCTTGTTTTTGTCTCAGTTTTGGTGTTTTTAGTTTAATGCAATTGCTCACATTACATTCTGCATGCGTTTTGTTGTTGCTCATGGTTTTGGATTTGAATTGTGTCCTTGTTTTTGTCCTTTTTGTGTTGTGCCTTAAATCCGGCGCTACACTAGGCTGAAATGCATTGTCTATTGCCTGGTAGAGTGTGCGTGTTTGTGTGCTGTTATAAATCACTGAAAGGCGATCACCTAGAAGGCGTGTACTCAACGGAAATGAAGTTGGCAAACACACAGCCACACACAACTTCAGCACTCATGGTGGGTCTGTGAAGAACTCAAAACAAAGGGGGGTTGCTCTTTAAAGAGGTTCTATTACACAACAGGGGTTGTATTGGTTTAATTTACAATGCGGTCATAGATTTGAAAATTTTAGTTAAATATGGAGCTTGAATTGAATCTTATCTTATATGCAAAAATCAATCTGTGTTTGTTTGTAGGTTTGTTTGTTTGTTTTTCGGCTTGTTTGTCGGTTTGTTTGTTTGTTCCGTATAGACTCAAAAGCGGCTGAACCGATTACCTTGAAATTTCCACAGATTGTGTAGGTTTGTCTGGAAGGAAACATAGGCTATAAAATTTTTTGATGTCGGGAGGGGGGCGGACCCTCCCCCTTACCCCAAAAGTACTACCCAAAAATAAAAATGGACCGATCGGGACAATATGAGACTCAAATGAAAGGTATTCAGGAGTAGAGTAAGAACTTCATAAGAAAAGTTGGGTCCAAGTACCTGGGGGGCCGCCCCAGCCCCGAAACCCCTTAAAATAGGTTTATTTGACGATCATGACAATATGGGACTCAAATGAAAGGTATTCGGGAAAAGATTACGAATATGGCCAGGAAGTAGGAATAGGTTTTCTAATTTATTGATAACGGAAGGGGGCGTACCCTCCACCGTTACCCCAAAAACACCACCCAAAATCAAAAGTGGACTGATAAGGACAATATGGGTATTAAATGAAAATTAAGCGGGAGTAGACAACGAATCTGGTATACAAATTCATGTCGAAGTATAGGGGGTCACCCCACCCCCACAAAAATGCATAAAATGGGCACATTAGCCAATCACGGATATATGGGACTCGATTTGTTTATTCCGTATAGACTGAAAAACGGCGGAACAGATTTTCTCGACATTTTCGCATATTGTGTAGGTTGGTGTGGAAGGAAACATAGGCGGTATAATTTTTCGATATGGGAAGGGGGACGGACCCTTCCCCTTATGCCAAAAACACAACCCAAAATCAAAAGTGGACAATATAGGTATCAAATGGAAGGTATTGGAGAGTAGCATATTAATATGGTATTAAAATTTGAGTCTAAGTACCCGTGGGGCCGCCCCAACCCCAACACTCCCCCAAACAGACATATTGGACGTTCATTTCAATATGGGGCTCAAATGAAAGATATTCGGGAGTTGATTTCGAATATGGCATACAAAATCAGATCGAAGTATAGGGGGTCACGCTACCTCTCAAAAACGCCATTAGACCCATTATGACTACATGATACTTGGCTTAACTGATTTTCTTAAAATTTTCATAGATTGTGCACGTTTGTCTGGAAGGAAACATAGGCTATATAATTTTTAGATATCGGGTGGAGGCGGACCCTCCCCCTTAAACCAAAAACGCCACCCATATCCGAAAGTGGTGCGATGGGCACAGTAAGGGTATCAAATGAAAGATATTGGAGACCAGAAAACGAATATGGTATTAAAGTTTGGGTCCAAATACCCAGCGGCCCTCCTTCGAAGTTCATGTCAATATGGGACTCAGATGAAAAGTATTAGGCAATAGATTACAAATATGGCATAAAACATTAGGTCCAAGTAATGGGAGGTCGCCCACCACCAAAGACCTCCAAATTAGCCGGCCATGGCTATTTGGGACTCATATGAAAGGTATTAGGGAGTGGATTACCAATATAACATTAAAATTTGCGTTCAACTCTAGGTGGCGCTTTTCCTCCTAAAAATACCCCAAATGCGTTATTTGACCCATTGTGACAATATGGGACTCAAATGAAAGGTATTTGAGAGTAGAAAACGAATTTGATATCCAAATTTGGAGCCAAGTGTTTTGGGGTACACTCTACAGCACCCCCTAAATATAGGGTGATTTTTTTGAGGTTAGGATTTTCATGCATTAGTATTTGACAGATCACGTGGGATTTCAGACATGGTGTCAAAGAGAAAGATGCTCAGTATGCTTTGACATTTCATCATGAATAGACTTACTAACGAGCAACGCTTGCAAATCATTGAATTTTATTACCAAAATCAGTGTTCGGTTCTATTCATGATGAAATGTCAAAGCATACTGAGCATCTTTCTCTTTGACACCATGTCTGAAATCCCACGTGATCTGTCAAATACTAATGCATGAAAATCCTAACCTCAAAAAAATCACCCTTTAGAACTCCATTTCCGTTGGGAATACAGAACGAATTTGATATCTCTTTTCAGTGCAAAGTGCCGGTAGCCGCCTCAGCACCAAAACACCCTCCAAACTGTTCATAGTTTTACATGGCATAGTACCTCACAAATGTTGCCAGCATTAGGAGGGGAAAACCACCGCTGAAAAATTTTTTTTTATGGTCTCGCCAGGATTCGAACCCGGCGTTCAGCGTCATAGGCAAACATGCTAACCTCTGCACTACGGTGGTCTCCGTATGGGGCCATGGCAATATGGGGCTCAAATTAAAGGGATTTGGAAGTGCAGCACGAATTTGATATCCATATTTGAGTCGAAATGTCTGAGGTGCCAGCCCTAGCCTAATGAAGAACATTACCACCAGGAACAGAGAAGGGGCAAATTCTCACACATCAATGAGTGCATTCCGATTCAAGTTTAAACTCGATGATAAGGGACGTTTTTTTATAGCCGAGTCCGAACGACGTCTCGCAGTGCGACACCTCTTTGGGAAAATTTTTTTAAATGACCATGCATGGCATTGTACCTTGCAAATGTCGCCAACATTAGGAGGGGATAAACACCGTTTGGTCCAATTCGAACGCGTTCAACATTATAGGCTACAATGGCACGAATTCGTTATCCGCATTCAGTGATAAGTGTCCCCACCCTGAAAAGATGTTAGAGAGTTAAAGTAGGCGCAGCGGAGCGGGCCAGGTTCGGCAAGTTAAATATAAAAGTTAACTAGAAAGTCCAGCGGTATTGGTGTTAATCCTCCACCAGGGAATATAGGCATACGAATTATGAGGCTTTGCAAGCGATACTACATTTGTCTCTTTATCTGTAGTAGGCCTGTCCAGCCGCCAGTCCAAATTTCAAAAAATTTCTATAATTTTTTTGCTTTCATGCTCTTTAAGAAAAACTTTAAAACTTCTTCAGCTTCTCTCCTTTGTTTCGCTGCTAATCTCGTAACCATCTAAAAACAATCATTTTTATTTTCCTAATGTATGCTTAAAATTTGAATCCTTCCTTCCTTTCTTATCGTTCCACCCATCTACGCTATTTGCAAAGGAGAGGAATTTGTTAATTGGTATTCGTTTTTCGCTATAATATGACATTTGGGCTATGTTGCCAATGCAGTGAAGGGCATTCTAAATTTCTATGCCAGCCTGGAATCTTGAATGGATCAACATCCCTTAAGCAAATGCAAGACTCTTTGGCCATTTCATTTCACTTTTTCGTTTCATGTTCATTGTTATGGGGTGAGAAGGGGGAATGTTTGGCAATGACAAGTAATCACAGAAACAATTGACACTAGGATGTAATGTTTTTTTTTCCAAAAAGGTAGTTAGCCATGTAGAAGAGTATGGTGCATTAATGCCATTTCCAATTCCGTTATGCTTTCCTGTGGGATTTTTCTCTCTCTCTCTCTGCCCTCACTTCCTTCCTCTTTTTTTTCCAATTGCAGCATTTTTTGATATCATTGTCTTTCGTTTAGTTTTCATTTATGTTGCAGCAGCAAACATTCCTCCCAATTGCTGTCCTTTCGTTGTTCTGGGGGTCGCATTACATTTGCTACTGTTACCAGTCCCTGCAGTTAAGGGTGAAATCACAGTTATGTTGGATGACTAGAGTGTGCTCTTAATTTTTTGGTTTGTTAGGTTTGAGTCTGAAGGGCTCTTGGTTAATTGGTTTTAGTTTTAAATGCTATTTATGGCTTTGTTAATGCCTGTTCGGAGTTCGGAGAGATTTGGTGGGGTTTTTATGTCAATTCATAGAAATTATGTTAATTTTCCTGGATTTTTTGCCAGCTTCTTTTTAATGATTAGTGATTTATGTTTATGGTTTAGCAAAATAGTTTCAATGACATTCATAAGCATTAGTGTTGCTTGGCTTGTGGAAGATATCAATTTTTCATGTATACTCTTTCAAGGTAATATCTGCTAATCACCAACTAAATCATTATGGATTAATGATAGCATTCACCACTTGAATTAAGTGCACAAATGGGTGTTTATCTTACATATGCTGGGATTTTTTGATAGCATATTCAAGTACAAAATGGCAAGGATTCATGTAGGAAAACAACAGTAGAGCTTGGAATATGTGGTTATAAATTAAGAAAAAAACAAGCAAAAAAAGGCGTTAAGTTCGGCTTTGGATACCCACCACCTCGGGTATGTAAGTAAACCACCTTTCGTTATAATCCGGTGAATAGCATAGCAGCTATATCGAAATATGGTCCGACTTAAACCAAATTCGACACGGAGATTGCGTGGTCTAATAAGTATAAGTCATTGTTCAATTTTGTAGAACAAAATATTGGCCTTTTTGGAAGCCATATACAAATATAGCTCGATCGGAACCATATACGAAGGCTTTAAATCGAGAGATCGGTCCAAATCCAAATCTGAACCGACCTGGGTTAAATTAAGGAAGGATTTTAAAAGGCCTTACACAATTCACTGTCCCCAATTTCGGCAAAATCGGAAAATAAATGCGCCTTTCATTGGCTCGAAACCTCAAATCGTGAGATCGGTATATATGGCCGCTTTATCCAAATCTGAACCGATCTGAGCCAAATTGAAGAGGGATGTCGAAGAGCCTAACACAACTCACTGTCCCAAATTTCAGCTAAATTGGACAATAAATGCGCCAATTATGGGCGAAAAACCTAAAACCGAGAGATCAGACTATATGGCAGCTATATCCAAATCTGAACCTATCTGGGCCATATTCCATAAAGGTGTCGAGAGGCCTTACACAACTCACTGTCCCAAATTTCGGCAAAATCGGAAAATAAATGCGCCTTTTATGGACCCAAAACCTCAAATCGAGAGATCGGTCTATATGGCAGCTATATCCAAATCTGGACCAATCTGGGCCAAATTAAAGAAAAATGTCGAAGGGCCTAACGCAACTCACTGTCTTAAATTTCATTAAAATCGGATAATAAATGGGGCTTTTATGGGCCCAAGACCCTAAATCGGCGGATCGGTCTATATGACAGCTATATCCAAATCTGAACCTATCTGGGTCATATTGCATTAAGGTGTCGAGAGGCCTTACACAACTCACTGTCCCAAATTTCAGCAAAATCGGATAATAAATGTGGCTTTTATGGGCAAAAGTCCCTAAATCGGTGGATCGGTCAATTTGACAGCTATATCCAAATCTGAACCGATCAGGGCCAAAATGACGAAGGATGTCGAAGGGCCTGAAGCAACGCCCTGTCCTAAATTTCATCACAATCGGAAAATAAAAGTGACTTTTATAGACCCAAGACCATAAACCGTCGGATCAATCTATATGACAGCTATGTCCAAATCTGGACCGATCTGGGCCAAATTAAAGAAAAATGTCGAAGGGCCTTACCCAACTCACTGTCTTAAATTTCAGCAAAATCGGATAATAAATGGGGCTTTTATGGGCCCAAGAATCTAATTCGGCGGATCGGTCTATATGACAGCTATATCCAAATCTGAACCTATTTGGGTCATATTGCATTAAGGTGTCGAGAGGCCTTACACAACTCACTGTCCCAGCAAAATCGGATAATAAATGGGGCTTTTATGGGTCCAAGACCCTAAATCGGCGGATCGGTCTATTTGACAGCTATATCCAAACCTGAACCGATCTGGGCCAAATTGAAAAAAAAAAAAATGTCGAAGGGCCTGAAGCACTTCACTGTCCCAAATTTCAGCAAAATCGGATAATAAATGTGACTTTTATAGGCCCAAGACCCTAAACCAGCGGATCAATCCTTCGGTGGTGGGTATAAAAACGCTTCGCTTAGAAGTTAAGTGTGAATGACCCTAAAACTCCAACAGATAAGTAGAGGGCCTTCTTCATTGGGCTCGGAGATTCACTGCACAGGGTACACCAAAAGCTACACACACTCCGTTGTCCTTCCGGAATCGCCTGGGCCGATTCTCTGGAACTTCGTGATTGCTGTAATCCTATTGGATCTCGGCGAGATCATGGAAGGGTCACTGAGGAGGTTGTCGCGATGGGCTACCATAAATGGGTTGAGGACCCACCCAGAGAGGGCGGAGCTGGTGCTTTTCACCCGTAAATATAAGATACCGGAGTTAAGACTCCCGTCCTTGGACGGCGTTACCCTGCTGCTGTCGAAGGAGGCGAAGTACCTAGGCATAGTTCTCGATTCGAAACTGTCCTGAAAGAGGAACACTGAGGAAAGAAGCCGTAAGGCACTGTGCGCTTTTTACTACTGCAGAAGGATGTTCGGTAGGAAGTGAGAGGTAACTCCAAAGATGATTTGTTGAATGTATAGGGCTATCGCGAGACCAGTACTGGCCTATGGAGCTCTGGTATGCTGGGACGCCGTAGAAAAGAGGACGCGTTCGAGGGAGTTCGAGAAAGTCCAGAGACTGGCCTGCGTCGGGGTTACAGGGGCACTGAGATCCGCACCGCAGGAAGGCATGGAGGCGATGCTGGATATTCAGCCCATTGAGGACTATAGTTGGAACTGCGCCTCCAGGGTCGCGCTTAGGCTGAGGGATCTCGGCATGCTGAAGGAGGATGGATGGGGCCACAGTTCGATTCTGGGCGTTATGGATGCGGAGGGTAGACTGAAGAGGATCTCCGACTACCTAGCATTCGCGAACCGATTATATGGGAGGGATAAATGGAGGGCGAATGCTGTACTTGAGGAGGATGAGACCTCGATCTACACCGATGGCTCCAATATGGAGTCAGGGACTGGATTGGGGGTCTACTCTCATGCACTCAATATCAGTATGTCTCTGAGACTGCCGGACGAGTGTATGGTTTTCCAGGCAGAGGTCTATGCCATTGCAGTGGCCGCAAGGGAAATTCTGGTAAGGCATTAATCGCCCTCGAAACTTAGGATTTATGTGGACAGTAAGGCGGCGTTCAAGGCCTTAGGGTCGAGGATGGTGAGGTTGAGATGCGTGGCTGATTTTTTATAGTTCCTAGATAGACTCCGGGCCCACGAAGTGACGCTGACATGAATTCCTGGGCATGAGGGTATTTCAGGGAATTAGAGGGCGAACGAGTGCACCAGGAGAGGTTTTTCTGCGCCGGGCGGACCAGTCATCGGTCATGCCTACGTGCCATTTGTGGAGTTATTGAGAGGGGATGGAGAGGGTGGCGTCGGTGCCGAGGTGCCGAGGTGGGACTCAGGCCCTTTAACGGCTTTGCAGTCCGCCACCCATATCCGAAAGTGGTCCGATGGGCAAAACAAGGGTATTAAATGACCCCCGGCGGGCCCCTCTACCCCAAAAATCCTCTAAACAGATATATTCGAATTTTATGTCAATATGGGACTCAAAAGATAATTATTAGGCAGTAGATTACAAATATGGCATAAAACATTAGGTCCAAGTAATGGGAGGTCGTCCATCCCCAAAAACCACCAAATGGGCATATTAGCCGACTATGGCTATATGGGACTCAAATGAAAAGTATTTGGGAGTAGATGACGAATATGACATGGCGCTATGAGGTGGCGCTTTTCCTCCTAAAGATATGTCAAATGGGTTATTTGACCCATTGTGACAATATGGGACTCAAATGAAAGGTATTTGAGAGTAGAAAACGAATTTGATATCCAATTTTGGAGCCAAGAGTTTTGGGGTACGCGCCAAAGCACCCCCTAAACTGAACTTCATTTCCGTTGGGAATAAAGAACGAATTTGATATCGATTTTCAGTGCAAAGTGCCGGTGGCCACCCCAGCCCCAAAACACCCTTCAAACGGTTCATATTTACCGGTCATGGCAATAAGGGGCTCAAATTAAAGGGATTTGGAAGTGCAGCACGAATTTGATATCCATATTTGAGTCGAAATGTCGGAGGTGCCATCCCTCCCCTTAAAAGCATTTCTCATTACCCTAATTTTTAAAAACACCAGGAACAGAGCAGGGGCTAACTTCTCACACATCAATGAGTGCTTTCCGATTCAAGTTTAATGATGATAAGGGACTTTTTTTTATAGTGGAGTCCGAACGACGTCCCGCAGTGCAACACGTCTTCGCGGAAAATTTTTTATATGACCATGCATGGCATTTTACTTCGCAAATGTCGTCAACCACAACTTTGTTCGACATTCTCGCCAGATGGAAAGAACATTTTACCCAACTGCTAGTGTCCAACGTTGGCGGTGAAGAGGATACCGCAGAACCAATCCCTGATGATGGTATAAAATGTTTACCTCCTAGTCAGATTAAGATCCAAGTAGCAGTGACCCGACTAAAGAACAACAAGGCAGCAGGAGCCGACGGGTTACCCGCTGAACTATTTAAGACCGGAGGCGATACGCTGATAAGGCTTATGCATTAGCTTATCTGCGCAATCGGGCTAGAAGAACGCATACCCGATGATTGGAACCTCAGCATACTATGTCCCGTACACAAGAAAGGAGACAAGACGGATTGTGCCAACTACAGAGGAATAAGTCTCCTCCCCATCGCATACAAGATACTCTCGAGCGTACTGTATGAAAGATTAAAACCTAAAGTCAATGCGATAATTGGGCCCTATCAATGCGGCTTTAGACCTTTTAAATCCATCCTAGACCAGATATTCACACTGCGCCAAATCCTGGAAATGACCCGAGAAGGACAAATTAACAGCTACCATCTCTTTGTTGCCTTCAAAGCCGCTTTCGATACCCCTTTATGTTCAAAGTTATTTCAAGCCATATTTGAGTTTGGTATCCCTGCAAAATTTATAAGACTCTGCAGGATGACACTTGCTGATACGCGTCCCTCAGTAAGAATAGGAAAGAATCTCTCGGAACCATTTAATACCAAACGAGATTTCAGACAAGGAGACAGCCCATCGAGTGATCTCTTTAATATACTGCTGGAGAGGATTATACGACATGCAGATGTGAATAGATATGGCACACTAATCACAAGAGAAAACATGCTACTCGCCTATGCCGACGACATAGATATCATAGGTCGGTCACCGAAAGAAGTAACTGCAGCCTTTGAAAGAATCGAAAGAGAGTCAGTGAAAATGGGTCTGGCAGTAGGAGATAAAACGAAATGGATGGTTTCAACAGCCAAAAAGCCTCTCACAAACGAGCAGATAAAGAAAATGAAGAAAGTTGGGAACCACAACTTTTAGACAGTCAGTAACTTTATCTACCTCGGCACCGCCGTAACCGAAACGAATGACACCAGTTTTGAGATTAAGCGAAGAATAATACTGGCAAACAGATGCTACTTTGGATTAAGAAAGCATTTTAAAAACTGTGCTGTTATATGGTTCTGAAGCATGGGTACTTGTGAAAACAGATGTGGCAGTGCTTCGAGTATTTGAGAGAGAGATTCTTCGTAAAATATATGGACCAGTTTGCGTTAAGGGAGAATATAGGCCACGTATGAACCACGAGCTGTATGACGACGATAGCATAGTTACACGGCTGCATTGGCTAGGTCATGTTGTCAGAATGGATGAAGAAGCTCCAGCAAAGAAGTCTTGTGAAGACAAACACGGTGGTACACGCAAACCGGGAAGACCAAAAGCCCGATGGAAAGATCAAGTTGTGGGAGACACCTCGAAACTTGGTGTCAGACATTTTAGAATGAGCGCAAAAGATCGAGGCACTTGGAACGCTATTTTACGTTCGGCTAGTGGAACAAATATTCTGTTATAGCCAATTAAAATAAGTAAGTCTCCCTAGGATTCGCTTTCAGCGTCATGTCTACAATGGCACGAATTCAAAATCCTCAATCAGGGCGAAGTGTCCCCATCTAAAAAGATATTAGAGAGTTAAAGAAGGCACAGCGAAGCGGGCCCGGTACGGCTAGTCGACTATATGAAAAATCCGCAATTACTTTTTGGGCAACCCAATATTTCAAAAAGTTATTCAAAGAACTTGTCAAATGCAATCTGTGCATGCTTCCTCGCAGCATCACAGTGAGTCTGAGTGTAGACGGGCAATAAACCCTAACCCGAGCTAAACTTACCACCTAATTTTTCATATTTGTATGTGGCTACAGTATAGAATTTCTATTTCTATGGGCTTCGAAACACATCCATGGTGGTGGCGTTTTTACTTGTTTCTATTCAAATACCATTTTTCATGAGTAATTCTAGCTTGGACAAGAAATTACTGAAAAAAATCTGAAAACCTGTTTCGTCTTTAATAATGAAGACATAAATGATGTCGTGCCTCAGCATGGCAAATGCCACGAAATAAGGGCATAGAATAAAGCAAAAACATAATTAACACCTAAATTTAAATTACTTTTGAAATTATCATAAACTGGAACTGGTTCGCCATTGTTTTTTGTCTTTCCCCTGAGTTAAATTAAGGTGAACTTAAACAGTCATTGCACCATCCTTCTTTTCTTGCTTTACCCTTTCGCTGGAGGTCCTCACCATACACATTGACGCCATCAACAATTGTTGTTTGTTCGCTATAGCAATAAAGTGTAACCTCAAAGGAGACGATGTCCTGACGGCGAGCATGAAAGTTAAACAACAAAATGTCTCATAAAATACAGGAATTTCGGCAATAAACAGCAACGCCTTGAGGGTAGGGGGTCGGGCCATGATGAGGAATGAAGCTTCTCTCTCCAAAGGCAAAGGAAACCCTTGAGGCATTTGCTTTTTGTGGTGCCACAGTGACACAGCGACAAAAGGGTTTTTTGGGGTTTTGTTGCAAAGTAATAATTTTTAATAATTATGTGACATCAGATAATTAAAATCACATTTCAAACAAAATGAAGGCATTCGCATAGACCAAAAAAAGAAACAAAAACTTGTATTCCATTGAGAATTGTTACTGGAATTGGTCGCCGTCTGGTTTTGTTGTTAGTGGCAACATTTGACATCAAGGACAAAATGTGGTGGGATATATGGAAAATATAACTTTGCATTTCATTTCAAAGTTTCTTTTCATTTTTTGAGCCCATGGTACAAAGTGATGAGTTGCATAAAAGCAATTATGTCTGACATTTTCTGTTGTCCTTTTGTTTGATTTCATATTTTATATTTGATTTCATATGAAAGTTTGTCGTTTGCCATAAATTTGTCTACAAAAGCAAGAAATCACAGTATCACAAATGTAGAAAAAGCTTCGGTAAGTCCAATGGTGATTTACAAAAAATTTAAATAGTCTATTGCAGTGTTCCTAACTCATAATGTGTAGAAAAAAATGTTGGCCAATTCAATGTGAAACATAACCATTTTCAAACCAGACAAGGCCAAGTACGTGGGAAGTCCAACCTAGGGGTATAACAACAGGTTCAGTGCCTACTAAGGCACTGAATCCCTCTGTAGACTTCGCAATGATTGAAGAACTCTATATCGTAAGAAATAAGGTCTCTAAGTTAAGCATTGCGAAGTATACCGTTTTCACTCCATTAACGGGTGACTAGGTGAGGACATGTAATGTAAGAAAGAAAAGTCTGAAAGTAATCCTTCAATATTACTGCAGCAATGACGAGCCGATGGTGGTCAAACTTCGACGGAGGAGTTCCACCCTCTTACTCAACTCATCGGTATACCTTCCCTATGAGATTGCGGAGCCGCCAAATGAGGTATTGCGAAGGTTTGTGAGCGAGTACAGCTTAAGGATGCGGTTGATCTTGGGTTGCGCGCTGTCCGTGAAGTTCGGACATCAACAATTTCTGAATTTATTCTGTATTCTGGTCTGCGAGTTTGTAATGTTTTGTAATACATCTATTACACCACTGACGAGTCTCAATGATACTGTTTTGACGGATTGGAGAGTGTCCGTGGAAGCCTTCTTCCCGGATAATCAACTTGTGTTTGCTTGTAGGTTTGTTTGTTTGTTTGTATGTTTGTGTGTTCCTTATAGACTCAGAAACGGCAAAACCAATTTTCTTGAAATTTTCACAGATAGTCCATAATGACCCCGTGGTGACAATAGGTTACTACATTTTTTGATATCTGAAGGGGGACGGACCCTCCCCCTTACCCTAATTTTCAGAAACGCCAGATCTCGAAGATGTGTGGTGCGATTTCAGCGAAATTTTGTGTGTTCTCATACAGCACCCTAAAAATAAAAATTTGGTATCCAAATTCCAGATGGGGTACCTAGGGGGGCTGCCCCACCCTAAAACCTACCAAACATATATTTAGACCAATCACGACAATATGGGACACAAATGAAAGGTATTTAGGATAAGAAAATGAATCTGATATCCTATTGTCGTACCAAGTGCTAGGGGGACCACCCCAAGCCTCAAAACACCTCTAAATCGGACATATTTACCGACTATGGCAATATGGGACTCAAATGAAAGGTAGTAGAATACGAATCTGACATCCAAATGTGGGACCACGTTTCTAGGGGTCCACCCCAAGCCCCAAAACACCCTCCAAATAGGACTTATTTACAGACCATGGGAATATAGGGCTTAAATAAAAGGTATTTGAATGCAGGATACGAATCTGATATCCAAATATGGGACCAAGTGTTTGGCGGGCCGCCTCTCACCAAAAACATCCCTCAAAGGGGACAAATTTACGACCACAGCCCAAATGAAAGGTCTTTGAGAGTAAAGCACGAATTTGATATCAATATTCGGGAAAACTGTCTATGGGGCCATCCCACCCCCACAACACCACCCGAATCCACCCAACAAGTGGAACACGAATCCGATATATAATTTCAAGGCCAACTCACTGACTGGCCGACCATCGCCCAAAATACCCCCCAAGCCGGTCATGTTTGCCGACTATGGAAATATGGGGCTCAAATTAAAGGTATTTGGGAGTAGACCACGTATCTGATATCAACATAAGGAGCCAACTGTCTAGCTGACGTCCCACCACCATAACAACCCCCAAATTGGACGTTTTTGCTCACCAAAACAATTTGGGTCTTAAAGAGAGTGGAACCGGACATATTTGCTGACTGTTGCAATAAGCGTTCACGCCTACTAAATCTAAATCATAAGCAGCTTTGAGGAGATCTCTCCCCTCATCTACCCAGGAAAGAGATCACAGCCAGTTTGGGGAATATGGGATGAGGCCAGTTTGGGAATGAGGAGATACATAATGGTACCTGCCGAACCAAGCAGAGTATGGTTTGGGACCTCCATTAGGAGTCCCTGAACCGGTACAAGAGCCAGGTGATAACAGCTAAGAGGGTCTCATGGGTCAGCTTCTGTGAATTGGTGGAGGGGGCTGATGAGCCCTCTAGGTTTCGGAAAGTTTTATCTAAGTTCCAAAGACACTAGGAAGTGTCCTGGGATGACGGAACTTTGACGGAGTCTTGTTCTAAAACTCTCGAACTCTTAGCTACAACACACTTTTGTGGCTGCTCGAATGTGGCTAGTGGACTTGGACGGAGTCTTGTTATGAGACTTACTAACTACTGGCTACAGCATTTTTTTTTTTTTTTTTTTGATGTGCTCGAATGTGGCCAGTAGACCGGAGCTACAGATTCCGATGTTACTGATGTTTCTCGGATGCAAAGCAGCGCTGAATCGCCGCTGGTTTGTGAGGGGATAACAGTAGAGGGGAAGATCATAAGGGTGGTTAATTAGATTGGAGAGGAGTTTTACTGCTCCCTGCCTAAGCACTTTAGGCCAATCATTTTCTTGTCTTTCGTTTTGAAAACCCTTGAAAGACTGTTGGATGCGTATATCCGGAATCTTCTTTACCCATCGTTGCTAAGCAGTTGCCAGCAGGCCTGCATCAAGGATCAATCGGTTGATAATGCCCCCACGACATCTTTGTTTACATAGAGGGGAACTTAGGTACAGGTGACTTGACTTTGGCGACATTCTTCGAGAAGGGGCAGGAAGGTAGGCTGTGCGGATTGTGTCATCCTCAGAGAAGGCGTTAATCTCCTTACACTGCAAGACCGTTCGTGATCTTACCTTCCTGGTTCTTATTGCCCTAATGGCCTTTTTACTGTCGGTAAAGATGTTCACCTTTAAATAACCAATGGCTGTAACGTTTCAGCGGCGATCGGTCCTATGGTCCATAACAAGCTTGACGAGGATTGCAACATCCGCATACAATTGTGGCTGCAACAACAATAACCGCAGGACACCGCTCTTGAATGTCAATGGCATTCTCAAGTTTTTCAAGGAGGAAAGAGTGAAGGTTGTTGTATATGCTTGACGTCCTCATGTTGATTGGCAGTCGCTTTCTCTCTATTATCAAGGATCTGCTTCAGGGCGCGATAGGGAAGCTTTTTAGATAGGCGAGGATCAATGGCCATAAACCCCAGAAAGACGAAGCTGGTTCACCAGAAGGTGGACTTGTTGCGAGTTCAGGAGACCAGCCCAGAAGGCTAAATGCCTGGCCGTTATTTTTAATGAGGTATCAGGGAACAGGTATCTCCTTCAGGGGTGCGCTGGGGAAGCTTTTTAGATGGGCGGGGGTCAATGGGCTTGGCATAAACCCCAGAAAGACATAGCTGGTTCACCAGAAGGTAGACTTGTTGCGAGTTCAGGGGAGAAATTGAACTGGAGAGAAAACATTGAGCAGAAAGTCAAACGGGGGCTGACACGCTCTTCTCTTGTCGTAACTCAATAGACAGGAGTTGGGGACAAAGACCAGTGATAGCGTACTGGATGTTCACTGCAATGGTGTGGACGATTGCAGCGTTGCTGATATTGGGGGCGAGAGATATGCTCCCTGAGCAACTTGATCTGAGACCTTTGCACTTGTATGCGAAATGCGCGGCTATGAGGACTGTCCTTCGACTGAGAAAGTTAGATTATTCCAATCCTAAGTGACAGTTTGCCATCAGACTCGCATAGACGTTTTCGTCCATTGTGATACCTCAGCTTGGATTTAAAAAGCCAATCAGACAAGTTCTTGAAGAAATGGGAACATAAAGAGGAACTCCTTTTGGAACGTACACACAGCAGATGTTCTATAGTATCTTCATCGTCGATGTCCTCACAGCGTCTGCAGAAATCGCTACTTGCGACCTTCAGTCTGTCAACATGTTTTCCGATCAAACAATTACCTATCATGATCAACGACAGCACAGCGGTAGACCTCTTTAGGCATAATCCAATGAGCCAGTCTATCGGGGATAGCTTGCAATTTAACCTGTGAACCGTCATCAGGGACTTAAAGGAGTTGAAACTCCTTATCGCCCAATGGATTTTTGACTCAGACAAATTTTCCTTTTGGGCCACGTTGACCGTTGGAGAGTTTTCCTGACCGTTGGAGAGTTTCTTGCCACAACGAGTAGTTCTAGTGTTTAAAGAGGTGGCGGGAAACAAAGCGGCTGACGAGCTGGAAAGGTTTGGATCGCGAGTAGAAAGGCGATGGTGTACGCCCCTCTGTGCTGACTGTTTGGGATAGTGGAGACCTTCTACGTCAAATGCGCGGATTTGGAGTGGGTTGGCGGGGCGGGGTGCAGTGTCGTCAAAGTCCTGGGGCCTTCGTTTTCGGGAACGACGATGCCGATTGTCCTTGAGCTGGGAAAGCGCGACCTTGGATTTTTGGTTAAAGTCCTGAACGTCCACCGGGATCTCATATGGCAGAATTCGCGATGGGCTCTAACGAGGAGGATTTCTACTGGGAGTGGGTTGGCGTTGCTGGCTGCAGTGTGGTCAAAGCCCTGTAGCCAAGGATCTGTGTCCTGAGTTCTAGGAAACGAAGTGTAGATTGTGCTCGAGCTTGGTAAGCGCGACCTGGGATTTCTGTGTCGCAGAAATCGCGATGAGGTCGGGAGGAACAGGATTTTTACAGGGTCTGTGGATATGAGGAGGAATTAGAGTCGCCCAACGGGAAACTGGGACCGGTCCCTATCACCAGAAGACCCGTCTCGTGACAGGTTTGGGACCTGTCCCATTTCCAGTAGGGCGGTTGAGCATTTGCTGTGCCATTATTCCGAGATGGCGGGAAGAAGGCGTAGAGTTATGGGTGTACACCTCTTTTCTTCTCGAAGATCTCTGTAATCGTTAACCCCTAGTCGTCCTGGACTTCCTTAAGGGCCTGTGGTGTGGATCTTCAGTCGATGAGATTTTTTCGTTCTTGACGCCGGTTTGTTTTTCGTGACTTACAACAAAGCAGTTGTTTTATGGGTTTATCTTAGAGCAGTTTTCAATAGTGTTACAAATGAAATGACAAAGTTAGTACATCTCCATCATAAAGGAGGGGATAAAAACCATTCGCCATCATAATTGCAGTTTTATACCTTCGCCAAAATTGTTGAAGTCTTTGCATTTCATCTAAAATAGTGAAAAACTTAGACTAGAGGCCATAAAGATAAGCTGGCGCTCCCATTACTCATCGAAAAAAACGAACATTTAACCTTGGAATCTAAGTTCAACATTGCAAAATCCATAAACCAGCAATCAGAAACAGTAGACAAAAAGTGAAAATGCAAAACAATTGGCAGCACAAACATGGTCAATTAAAAATAAAAACAATTCCAGCTATGGGAGAACAAACAAGCCAGACACTTTAAAATGAACATAAGAACCAGAGCCTTGTTTTCAAAAAAAAACCCCATGAATTTCGACATCATTGAATGAGACCTTTAGCAGACACAGCTTCGTTTGGCACGACCATGACCATATATGAGGTGATATGTTTTTGTGTTATGAAATGAAGATAGAACGAAGGCAAAAGTCAACGATTTTGGCTTTATTGCTTTGAGTGGGTACAAGGATGGCACAAGGACAATTAAACTCCTATAGTAATGGTGGCAGCCAAAAAACCGAAAATAAATCGACAAATGGTCATAAAACAATTATAATGGCTTAAAAGCAACAAAAAACAATTGCTGTACTTGTGTAGAATGAAACCTCTCTCTCTCTCTCTCTCTCTCTCTCAGAATGATAAACATGCGGGAAGACAATAATTTAACAAATATACTCTTTAAGACTAAGAATACTACGGTAGAAAGACTGTCTTTTCCATGATTGGGAAGACTAGGATAGGCAAAAATTCTCATATTGAGACATCAGGCCGTGCAGTGGCAGGTGACTCTATACCGCCTCACAAACAGGGTGCTGACGAGATCTTAATATTAAAACATTAGGTAGTGCAGGGGCAAGAGACTCGACACAGCCTAGTGAATAGGGACCCAAAGATGAAACCATCACCGACTTTATCATGATTCGGAAGACTAGGATAGGCAAAGAACCTAATACGGAACCATCAGGAAGTGAAGTGACAGGAAAGTCAATGCAGTAGCACATTTACTCAAGATTTAGAAGACTATGATATGCAAAGACCCTAATATTACAATGCAGCGACAGGAATCTCAATACAGCCTGACGAGCCGGGAACCGACGATGAAACCATTACCGACCTTATCTAGATTCGTAAGGCCAGTATAGGCTAAGAACCTAATACTGAAACATCAGGCAGTGCTGTAACAGGAAAGTCAATGCAGTCTAAAGAACAAGGAAGCGGACGATGCGGGATCGTACCGTATGAGAGCTATCGTATAAATGAGAGCTATATCTAAATCTAAACCGATTTCAATGAAATTTCATAGTAATATTGAGAGTCAAGAGAAAATCCCACCTGCCAAATTTCGAAAAAATCGGTTTACAAATTATGCATTATTACTGAAAATCGGACGAACATATATATGGAAGCTATAACTAAATCTGAACCGATTTTGACTACACTCTATGTATATTGTGGTAGTCGTCAAGGAAAGCGTTGTGCAATATTTTGTCATGATTGGTCAATAAATGTGCTTGCAGTGGCTCTAGGAGTGAAAATCGGTCGATATATATATGAGAGCTATATCTAAATCTGAACCGATTTCAATGAAATTCACTAGTAATATTAAGAGTCAAGAGAAAATCCCACCTGCCAAATTTCGGTTTACACATTACCATTTTATTGCATTATTATTGAAAATCGGACGAACATATATATAGGAGCTTTATCCAGATCTGAACCGATTTTTTTCCAATTTCAATAGGCTTCATTTCTAGGCCAAAAAACATGTCTGTACCAAATTTTAAGACGATCGGATGAAAACTGCGACCATGGACAGACGGCCAGATAGACGGATAGACAGACGGACATAGCTAAATCGAATCAGAAAGTGATTCTGGGTCAATCGGTATACTAATCAATGGATCTATCTCTCATCCTTTTGGGTGTTACTAACTAATTCACTAAGTTATAATACCCTGTACCACAGTAGTGGTATAGGGTATAAATAGGATGATTATATTTAATATTCTTAGTGGGGGTAACCAAATTTCGCCACGGCTTAACTTAACACCTTTTTACTTGTTATCTGTCAAAAACAAACTGAGAATAGAAAATGGCTGATATCAAATTGCAAATTTTGCTCATGAACATTCCACTGAGGAACAGGGGCAAACTTCTCACATATCAATGAGTGCAGTCCGAATCAAGTTTAAGCTCAATGATAAGGGGCCTCCTTTTTATAGCCGAGTCCGAACGGCGTGGCGCTGTCCGACACCTCTTTTAGAGAGAAGTTTTACATGACATAGTACCTCACAAATGTTGCCAGCATTAGGAGGGGAAAACCAGCGCTGAAAATTTTTCTGATAGTCTCGCCAGGATTCGAACCCAGGCATTCAGCGTCATAGGAGGACATGCTAACCTCTGCGCTACGGTGGTCTCCAGCATATATAACTGACATGTGTACCAAAAAACCGAATATCGAATATACGTAACTCCCGAAATTTAACGATTAATTTTTGATCAGACCTTTTAGGGCCTAAACTGTACTCTGCTTGCTTCCACTGGCTCCGTTGTATTGACTCCTCATATTCTGCCTTCTCTTCATGTTCCACCAAACAGGCTGCGATCTCTTATCTAGGTAGATTTCATTCAATACCAAGTTTCGAAGTTTTATATTGGCGCGCTTAGATGTATGTCCCTATTGGCAATATCCCCACCCTCTTTTCAACCTAACCTACTCTTCAAACAAGTAAAAGTGTGCTAAGTTTCGCCGGGCCCAATCTTTTGAACCCACCATCATGGATACTGCTAAAAATTTATACAAACTCAATTTAGTTGAAGGGCACAATTTTATTCTACATACCAAACTTTGACAGAAATTAAGTCTTGTAAGAACCGAACAAGGATAATCAAGAGACCGGTTTATATGGTAGCTATATCAAGTTACAAACTGATTTGGACCGTACTTGTCACAGCTGTTTAGAGTCGTCACAGAATACCACATGCAAAATTTCAACCAAATCGGACAACATTTGCGGCTAGTAAGGACTCAAGAAGTAATACCAGGAGATCGGTTTATATGGGAGCTACATCAATTTATCGAGCGATTTGAACCGTACTTACCACAGTTGGTTGAAATCATAAGGGAATATTACGTGCTCAATTTCAGCCAAATCGGACTAAATTTATGGCGCCCAGGGACTCAAGAAGTCAAATCGGGAGATCGGTTTATATGGGAGCTATATTAGGTTATAGACCGATTCTGACCGTACTTAGCACAGTTGTTGGAAGTCATAACAGAACACTCCGTGCAAAATTTCAGCTAAATCGGTATAACTTTGTGGCTCCCATGGGCTCAAGAAGTCAAATCGGGAGATCGGTTTATATGGCAGCTATATCAGGTTGTAGGCCGATTTGAACCGTATTTGACACAGATGTTGGAAGTCATAACAGAACACTCCGTGCAAAATTTCAGCAGAATCGAACAAAACTTGTGGCTTCCATGGGCTCAAGAGATCGGTTTATCGGAGATGTATCATATGACACCCAGACCGATGCAAATAAAGGAGTTCTACGTCGGGCCACCCTTTAGGGAACATACAGAGGTCACAAATTCTCTGTCACTTCTAATATAGTTTGGCTTACCATAATGAACAAAGAGAAATTTTTTTTTTTTTTTGAACGATTTTTTGAATTTTCCTCGATATTAACAAAATAGCAACCCCTCTCATGTCAATATAATGTATTGGGTTGCCCAAAAAGTAATTGCGGATTTTTCATATAGTCGGCGTTGACAAATTTTTTCACAGCTTGTGACTCTGTAATTGCATTCTTTCTTCTGTCAGTTATCAGCTGTTACTTTTAGCTTGCTTTAGAAAAAAAGTGTAAAAAAAGTATATTTGATTAAAGTTCATTCTAAGTTTTATTAAAAATGCATTTACTATCATTTAAAAAATCCGCAATTACTTTTTGGGCAACCCAATAGTTTGGCTTATGTTAATCCAGAATTCCTGCGGATTTTACAAACATCCGCATAACTAACAAAGAGAAACTTGTATTTTTTGATCGATTGTTGCCAGATGAGATGAATTTTTCTCGATATTAACAAAATAACAACCCCTCTCATATCAATATAATGTATTAAAATTCTTCTTCTTTAATCATATTTTATGGTTTATTTAATCACAGCATATGGCTTTACTTTTCCTTAGAGAACAATGTCACAAAAAAGCATAAATAACACCGGCAAATTTATCACCTTCTTCATATTGTAAGTTCACAAATAAATGTCCCTTTTGTTGTACAATAAAACAGCAACACAAATTTCCCTGAATTATGATCTTTGAGCCATTTAAATATTATCCAACCTTCCATCACTATATTATGCAAAGAAAGGGGCAATTCACTTTCTTTTATCTCAATAATTGTAAACATTGAGCATTTGTGTGACCAACATTTCTCACCGCTTTATCGCGCCAAATAACCTTGTGATTTATAAGGATTTCCACAACAAAGACATACCTTTTCACAAAGACTACACATTGGAACTTCATCACCAACCCTTTTTCAACATTTCCAAACAACGGAGATACAGCAGAGTCTGCTTAACCCCCTAAGCAGGCCAGCCCAAAGAGTTGTTGGCCCTGTAATTCGGCAATTTGCACTGATTTTGATTGTTGTGCTACACACACACACACATACACACTCACACTATCTTGCTGTATGGTTTTATTTGTGATAACCAAAAAGGTTAACCACAACTGGCGGAGAGGCTCATGCTTAACCATTCACTTTATCCAATCACCAAAATACAAAAAGAAGACAACAGACAACGGCCGAGAACAATAAAGCCAAACCAAACCAAAAAACAAAAAAAAAGAAAAACTCCAAACGGGTAGAAAATCAACACACAAATAAATGTCAACACACAAAAATTTCTATAAATCAAATTATAATTGCCACTGATAACACAACTGGAACACCGCAATGGTGGCCAAAGTACACACACACACACAGTCATACCTCAAAACACATATACAGTTGATCTCTGCAAGCATGGGCGTAGATGAAGATGTTCATGAGTTCAGATCATGTTATTATAAGGGACCCAAAAGAAATCGCATCACCAATATTCTAAGGAATATTTTCAGCGCTGGTTCCCCCCCTCCCCACCCCAAATGCTGGCAACATTTGTGAGGTACTATGCCATGTAGAGCTTCTCTCCAAGAGGTGTCGCATTGCGGCACGCTTGTTGACACAAAGAGGAAAGAGCCTAACTGCGTCAAATCGCACTACCGAGGCGGCTAATCGACTGGACCATTTCGTAAAATAACACGTTCCCCAAACTTGGTTTTCAATAAATTAATTGTGACATTCGCTGTGTGACTTGTGGCGGCGTCCTGTAGGAACCACAGGTCTTCATTTAACGGTAGCGATTCCCATTCACAGCAACGTACTTCATCACGGAAGAAGTACGCCCCAATGAAGCCGCCGGCCCATAAACTGCACCAAACCGTATTTTTTTCGGGATGCAATGATGACTCATGGAGTACGTGGTGTGCATTGCGATTCCCATTCACAGCAACGTATCAGTCCTGATCATCACGGAAGAAGTACGCTCCAATGACGCCGCCGGCCCTTAAACTGCTCCAACCGTATTTTTTTCGCGATGCAATGATGACTCATGGAGTACGTGGTGTGAATTGCTGTCTGACTAATAAAGCATATTTTGCTTATTGAGGAAGCCAATGAGCCTCATCGCTAAATTGGATGAAGCGCTCTTGTCGTTAAGGTCACAGACTCCGAATTTCGGTAGAAAATTTTAATAATTTTGACTCGTTGTTGGCTAGTATGTTTTTCCATTATGAAATGGCTAACCTTACTGAAGAGAAATGTCAAAAGAGCGGCAAAAATACGGCATCGTTTGCTGTCCCTATCGGTCTACTTTTGTAGCGTCAATAAGGAGAATGAAAACACCTCCAAAAAAAACCGCATTTCATACAATTTTCTTAGAGAGTATTTCAGCCTTGTAAAACTTCTCCATTAGGTGGTGTCTCTCTGCGGCATTTCTTCAGGAGCGTTCTCCCTGTGGCGAGGCTACAAGCATTTTAAAGGAGCTTAAACTTGGATCGGACATCAGTCTTTGATGTGAGAGAACGCATTGACGGGAAATACCCACAAATAAACATTTGTTATACCCGCCACCACAGTAAGGGAGTTGAGGTTAGTTACCTAATCTGAAGGTCTTTTCGTTTACATGCCGATTGAAACAGAAACCTTAAGTCCATTGTGTGCTTCCTAGGATGTGTGGAAATTGTCAATGAAAATATGTAACAAGTAAAAAAACGTTAAGTTCGGCCGGGCCGAACTTTAGATACCCACCACCTCGGGTATATATGTAAACCACCTTTCTTCAAAATCCGGGAAAACTTGCACACCTTATGGCCCATAGCAGTTATATCGAAATATGTTTCGATTTGGACCAAATGATAATAAGTCATGTCATTGTTCAACTGTGTATTACAAAATAAATGTTGTTTTTATTGGGCTAAAACCCTAAATCGGAGGATCGGTCTATATACCAGCAATATCCAAACCAGTACCGATCTGGGCCAAATTAACGAAGGATGTTGAAGAGCCTAACACAACTCACTGTCCCAAATTTCAGCAAAATCGGATAATAAATGTGGCTTTCATGGGCCTAGGACCATAAATCGGAGGATCGGTCTATATGACAGCTATATCCAAATCTGGACCGATCTGAGCCAACTTCACGAAGGATGACGAGTGGCCTAACAGAAATCACTGTCCCAAATTTCAGCAAAATCGGATAATAAATGTGACTTTTATGGGCCTGAGACCCTAAATCGGCCGATCGGTCTATATGGGGGCTATATCAAGATATAGTCCGATATAGCCCATCTTTGAACTTAACCTGCTTATGGACAAAAAAAAAGAATCTGTGCAAAGTTTCAGCTCAATATCTCTATTTTTGAAGACTGTAGCGTGATTTCAACAGACAGACGGACGGACATGTCTAGAAAGTCTTAGATTTTTACGCTGATCAAGAATATATATACTTTATAGGGTCGGAAATGGATATTTCGATTTGTTGCAAACGGAATGACAAAATGAATATACCCTCATCCTTCTGTGGTGGATATAAAAAGGCATTAAGTTCGGCCGGACCGAACTTTGGATATCCACCACCTCGGGTGTATATTTAAACCCCTTTTCGCCACAATCTGGTGAAAATTGGATAACTTATGCACCCAAATTCGGCACGGACATTGAGTGGTATAATAAATATAAGTAACTGTTGAATTTTGTATTTCAAAATAAAGCTTTTAAGGGCTTCAGACCCTTTATCGGGAGATCGGTCTATATGGCAGCTATATCTGAATATAGTTCGGTGTGAAACATATTTAGGTAGGATGTTGGGAGGCGTAAAACTACCCACTGTTTTAAATTTCAGCGAAATCGGGTAATAAATAAAGCTTTTATGGCCTTCAGACCCTTTATCGGGAGATCGGTCTATATGGCAGCTGTATCTAAATATAGTCCGATCTGAACCATATTCAGTTCAGTTGTCGGGAAGCCTAAAACTATTCACGTTTTCAAATTTCAGCGAAATTTGAGCGAAATTTAATAAATTAAGCTTTTATGGGCTTCAGACCCTTTATCGGGAGATCGGTCTATATGGCAGCTATATATCTAAATATAGTCAGATCTGTACCACATTTGAGTCAGATATCGGGAGGCTTAAAAAAGCTCACTGTTGCAAATTTCAGCGAAATCAGGTAATAAATAAAGCTTTTATAGCCTTCAGACCCTTTATCGGGAGATCGGTCTATATGGTAGCTTTATCTAAATATAGTCCGATCTGAACCATATTTAGGTCCTATGTAGGGAGGCGTAAAACTACCCAATGTTTAAAATTTCAGCGAAATGGGATAAAAAATAAAGCTTTTATGGGCTTCAGACCCTTTATCGGGAGATCGGTCTATGTGGCAGCTATATCTAGATATGGACCGATCTAATCCATAATCAGGTCGGATATTGAGAGGCTTAATCCTGCGCACAATTTAAAATTTCAACGAAATCGGTTAATAAATAAAGCTTTTATAGGCTTCAGACCCTTTATCGGGAGATCGGTCTATATGGCAGCTATATCTACATATGAACCGATCTAATCCATATTCAAGTCAAATGTCGGAAGGCTTAAAAGAACTCACTGTTGCAAATTTCAGCGAAATCGTCGCTATTGCAAATAAATGCTAAAAACCACATAAAATTAACAAAGGAAAGTGTCAAAATACAAGAACACAAAATACGATTATTCGCAGGACACCCAAAACACCAAATGCAAAAAAGGGGTACTGGGCATGGAAAGTTGACAGAGAGAAATACGCGTTAAGTAGATAAACTTTTGACTGCTGGTGATGGTGATGGTGCTGCTGGTGAAGCGAACTAAATGGGTGTGGCACACGAATGGCAAAAGATAGGACAACGAGAAAAGATAGCTGAATATATATACGGCTACAATTGGTGGCAAACTGCTTAGAAAAGAAAAACACACAAAAAATTAAGAAAGTTCAAGTGGAGAATTCGGAGAATTAAAGACAAGCGGATGAAAGCGAACTGAAATCAGCGAAATTTTATCTTATGAAAAATTTTCATGAAATTTTCTCTAGAGAGCAATTGCCATGAAATCTTTTCTAGAGAGAAAAAAATTTGAAAAGTACTACCTAAAGAGAGACAAAATTTCAGTGAAAATTTTTGTAAAAGAAAAATTCAGTAAAATTTTCACTGAAGGTAAAATTTCGGCGAAATTTCCCTTGAAGACAAAAATAAGTGAAATTTTCCTTAAAGGGAAAATGTATGTAGAATCTTTCCTAAAGGCAAAATTTACATGAAATTTTGTGACAAAATTTTATGAAATTTTCTCCAAAGATAAAATGTCATTGAAATTTCATCTTTGGAAAAAATAAAAATAAGAAATTTTGGCAAAATTTTGGTGAACTTATTTTACTTACTTTAATTGGCTATGAAAGAACATTTACTCCACTAGCCCAACTTAGAATAGCGTTCCAAGCGCCTCGATCTTCTGCGCTCATCTTATAAACTCAGACACTTAGTTTCCAGGTGTCTTCCACCAGTTGATCTTTCCATCGGGCTTTTGGACGTTCCGGTTTGCATGTATCACCGTGTTTGCCTTCAAAAGACTTCTTTGCTGGAGCTTCTTCATCCATTATGACAGCATGAGAATAGCCAACGCAGCCGTTGTACTTTGATACGTGTAACTATGCTAACGTCGTGGATCATACGACGCTTATATTCTCCATTAACGCAAACTGGTCCATATATTTTACGAAGAATCTTTCTCTCAAGCACTCCTGCATTCAGTGCGTCGCCAAAGACCTGACGTTGCTATGACCAGTTCTTTGCTAATTGTGGATCATACGACGCCTATATTCTCCATTAACGCAAACTGGTCCATATATTTTACGAAGAACCTTTCTCTCAAACTCTCTTGTGTTCAGTGCGTCGCCAAAGACCTGACGTTGCTATGACCAGTCCTTTGCTAATCGTGGATCATACGACGCCTATATTCTCCATTAACGCAAACTGGTCCACATATTTTACGAAGAACCTTTCTCTCAAACACTCTTGTGTTTAGTGCTTTGCCAAAGACCTGACGTTGCTATGACCAGTCCTTTGCTAATCGATGTTCTATTCCGCAAATTACTATTTGGTCGCTGGGCCACCCTGCAACCTTGAGCACCAGCGCAAAAGGTGTCCAATCTGTCATGAAGCTCGCACAGGGCAGGGATCACTGATTTCGTAGAAATATCTGCACCAATTGGCGATCCATTCCTGGCCAGCTTTTCAGACACCTCCTTCTCCAATACATTGATGGCTCCTGATCCAGGATCTGGACGACCTGCCCATATAGTCTGATCGGATCGAAAATTCTGCATTAAAACCTTCTGCAGTGCCCTCAAGCCCGGGAAAACGTCCGCCTGATAGACGCTGCACCAGCCCAGAAGCCAGAAACTTCTGCCCTGATGCCACTATCCAATCGTTGTCTTGAGAAAGTCCAGGAAAAGGCGGACTATCTACAGCCCATTGCTCCCTTTCGGAAAAATTATGATCAACCCGTCAACAAGGAAGTACTTCCCTGTTGACGGTTCGTAACTCAGAACCCTATAACAACACGGGTAGTATCAGTGTCTTGTATAGTGTAATCTTTGTCTGTCGAGAGGTGGCCTTGTTTCTAAGCTCTTTACTTAGTCCACAGTAAAGGTCGGTGGAGACTGCCTGCACGAGGATGTGCATAAATAGAAAAAATCCACTGGCGGTATGCACTGACATCGAGGGGGCTTTTAACAATGTGCGGACCGACACACTGATCCGATCCTTAGACCAGTACCGGGTGGACCAGTCCATAGAGACTGGATAAGCCATATGCTAAGGACCAAGTAGATAAATTGTGTGTCCCATGGCATAAATATAAGGGGGAAAGTGGCACAAGTCATGCCACAGGGGGGCATTTTATCGCCACTCCTATGGGTGACCACCATAAATGACCTATTATATATGCTGACTGAGGAGGGATTTGAACCCGTCTGCTACGCAGATGATGTTATAATACTTCTAAGGGGTAAGGATCCGAACCAGCTATGCAGAAGGGCCAAAAGGGTCTTGCATATGGCATATGAATGGGCTAGACCCAAAGGTCGCAATGTTAACCCAACGAAGACTGAAATATGCCTATTCTCGAGGAAGACGAAGGTGGACCAATTTAATGCCCACCACGTTTCCCCAATAAGACGATTTTGATATCTGACAAGGTTAAATACTTAGGTATGATCTTGAACCGGAAACTTAATTGGAAGTGTTACATTCAGGAGTGTACTGAGAAGGCTCATATATGTTGGGCACTATGTAGAAATGGAGTCTGAATGTGAGGTTTGTCCACTGGCTCTACAGTAGAGTGGTTAGACCAATACTTACTTACGCCTCAGTCGTTTGGTGGACTGTTATGGAGAAAAAGTAGAACATAAGGACCATACAACAGGTTCAGAGAACATGTTGTCTATGCATAGGCGGATAATTGAGGATGAAATGAGACGCCTACTAGGGCACTGGAGATTATTCTAGATATCCTACCCATTAACATACAGATTAAGTGTGAGGCAGCCACTGCGGCTATGGGACTAAAGGCGTTGAAAGAATGGATTGAAGATGAGAGCAGCTCATACCATGGCGGTGGCAATGATAAGAAACCTGGAAGGAAGAAAAGAGGTTTCCGATCGGATACCTGAGATGAACCTTGAAGTCCAGTAAAGTTTCTGACTATCTTAAAGTTGTGGTACCCAACTTTCTCAATGTTCTTTATCTGATCGGTTTTA
The DNA here is from genome assembly GCF_963082655.1 of Stomoxys calcitrans. NCBI lineage: Eukaryota > Metazoa > Arthropoda > Insecta > Diptera > Muscidae > Stomoxys > Stomoxys calcitrans. Next base: position 31,731,852 of record NC_081556.1, on the reverse strand, counting down.
CAGGGCGTTTTGGGAGTTGAAACCATACACTTCGTCTTATCTCCATTTACTGCCAGACCCATTTTTACTGATTCTCATGCGATTATTTCAAAGGCTGCAGTTACCACTTCCGGTGACCGACCTATGATGTTGATGTCGTCTGCATAGGCGAGTAGCATGTGTTCTCTTGTGAGCCATATATATTCACATCTACATCTCGTATAATCTTCTCCAGCAGGGTATTAAGGAGATCACACGATAAGCGTTCTCCTTGTTTGAAACCTCGTTTGGTAATTAATTGTTCTAAGAGATTCTTTCCTATGCTTACTGAGGAAAGTGTATCAGAAAGTGTCATCCTGCAGAGTCTTATTAATTTTGCAGGGATACCAAACTCAGACATGGCTTGAAATTCCTTTGAACGTAAAGGATTATCGAAGGCGGCTTTGTAGTCAACATAGAGATGGAGGGTGTTGATTGGTCCTTCTCGAGTCTTTTCCAGGATTTGGCGCCGTCTAAATATGTGATCTATGGTGGATTTACCAGGTCTAAAGCCGCATTAATTTCGCAAATTTTGCCCATAAACATTCCACTAAGGAACAGGGGCCGCTTTAATAGGGCCCAATTATCTCACTGAGTTTAGGTTTTAATCTTTCACACATTACGCTCGTGAGTACCTTGTATTCGATGGGGAGGAGACTTATTCCTCTGTAGTTGCCAAAGTCCGGCTTGTCTCCTTTCTTGTGTACGAGACATATGATGCTGAGGTTCCAATCATCGGTTATGCGTTCTTCTAACCAGATTGCGCTGACAATCTGATGCATACGCCTTATCAGCGTGTCCTCTTCGTCGGTTCCTGCTGCCTTGTTGTTTTTCAGTGGGGTCAATGCTACTTGGACCCAATTATCTCATTGACTTTAGGTTTTAATCTTTCACACAGTACGCTCGTGAGTACCTGGTATGCGATGGGGAGGAGACTTATTCCTCTGTAGTTGGCAAAGTCCGGCTTGTCTCCTTTCTTGTGTACGAGACATATGATGTTGAGGTTCCAATCATCGGTTATGCGTTCTTCTAACCAGATTGCGCTGACAAGGTGATGCATACGCCTTATCGGCGTGTCCTCTCCGGTCTTAAATAGTTCAGCGGGTAACCCCTCGGTTCCTGCTGCCTTGTTGTTCTTCAGTGGGGTCACTGCTACTTGGACCTCATTTTGACTAGGAGGTAAACATTCTTTACCATCATCAGAGATTGGTTCTGTGGTATCCTCTTCGCCGCCATCATTGGACACTAGCCGCTTGGTAAAATGTATTTTCAGCATGCTAGCTGTGTCATTGACCAGATTTTCTTCCTTGTCTCTGCATGAGAATGTGTCTGTACCAAGGTCATCGGTTTGATGTTTGATAGAATTTCCGGACTTCATTCTGACTCCTGTACACCTCAATTGGCTTACACTCACGTCTTTCCATTTCCTTTTTCTTTCTGGGGAATAGGCGTTTCTCCTCTTTTTTTTCACGATACCTCACCCTCATCCGGCGCATTGCTACTGAATGCAGTGTTGCTCTGTATGCCCCAATCTTTGCTTCAGTAGCATCTCGACACTCTTGGTCGTAGCATGAGTTTCTTGAGGGAGGCTTTCGGTACCCTAGTACGGATTTCGCGGCATTTTCCATGGATTAGGCAATGGTTTGCCACTGCGCCGTTATATCATCGGAGCTAGGAGTGCTTTCATCAAGCAGTTGGGTCAGTCGAGTGGAGTATGTCGTTGTCATTTGTTGCGTTTGCTGCTTTTTAATGTTCAGCTTCCGTAAAAACCTTTGATGCAAAGATAGATTCAGCGTGTCCTCTCCGGTCTTAAATAGTTCAGCGGGTAACCCCTCGGTTCCTGCTGCCTTGTTGTTCTTCAGTGGGGTCACTGCTACTTGGACCTCATTCTGAATAGGAGGTAAACATTCTTTACCATTATAAGGGATTGGTTTTGTGGTATCCTATTCGCCGCCATCATCGGACACTAGCCGCTTAGTAAAATGTATTTTCAGCATGCTAGCTGTGTCATTGACCAGATTTTCTTCCTTGTCTCTGCATGAGAATGTGCCTGTACCAAGGTCATCGGTTTGATGTTTGATAGAATTTCCGGACTTCATTCTGACTCCTGTACACCTCAATTGGCTCACACTCACGGCTTTCCTTTTCATTTTTCTTTCTGCGGAATAGGCGTTTCTCCTCTTTTCTTTTTTCCCGATACTTCTCCTCTGATCGATCGTACATCTTACACGCTGGATGAATGCCTTCCATCTATTACAACATGATCAATTTGGTTTCTTGTGTTTTGATCTGGTCACAACCATGTGGTCACAACCATGTTCTTTTCCGCGGCAAAATCTATTAACATCAATCCATTATGGGAGGTATCGTTGCTCTGTTTGTCCTTCTCTTCCTTCGGTGCATAGGCTCAAATAAGGCTGATGTTGAAGAGTTTTGCCTTTGTGCGGATTGTTGTTAGCCTCTCATCCACTGGAGTAAAACTGCTAACTACCATGTTTTTTGCCGCGGCGAAATCTATTAGCCTCAACCCATTATCGACATTCCGACTGTTGGACCAAATATGTCTTTCTTCCCTATCTACGCATTAAAATGTCCCAGAAAGATTTTAAAATCATAGGCGGGGCAGCGGTCATATTCTCTCTCTAGGCGCTCGTAGAAAATATACCTGTTCTGCTCGTCTTTGTCTTCCGTCGGGTCATGGGCTCAAATAAGGCTGATGTTGAAGAATTTTGCCTTTGTGGGGATTGTGGTTAGCCTCTCATCTACTGGAGTAAAACTGGAGACAAGGTGTTTCAGTCGCCGACTAACCACAAATCCACAGCCAACTACGTCGTGCCATGGCAGCTGTAGTATAGTTCTTCACCGTTTAGTGTTGTTGTGACGCTATTAACGGTCCATCGTACTTCCTTTAAGGCGGTAATATCTGTCTTGTTCTTCTTCAATACATCCGCCAATGCGTATACTGCACCTTCTCTATACAGCAAATCATGGGCCTTGATTCGTTTGCATGGGTCCTCAATGTTTACGGGGTCATTTTTTCTATTCTTTTGTTTCTCACAGTAGTTGTAATTTTACGAGGGCGGGTTACTGGCCAGAGCCCCAACCGCATGGGTTTTATGGGATCGCACATGTATTCCTGAGTGTCGCGAGTCGCTTGCACCAAGATTCGATGCTCGCCTCCAGTCGCCCCTAAACTGGGAACAGACGCTCATGTTGGCCATTGGTTATTTAAAGGCGCCAATAACTCGTCATGTCACCTCGAGTATCATTGGCACTCAACATTTATGTAAGAGTCAGTGCCATCTGATGTCTCACTGAGACCCACCTCTGGAAATCGCTTACTGCCTGGGGCCTTATTTGCAGCCACGCCGCATGAAACCTAAGCTTTCTACAATCCGCAACCTGTGGACGCGCCCGGTAGCTCTAAGCTAAGCTTCCCGTTATGAACACCACACTAGGGGCTCAAAGTATATGATGATGAAGAATTCTCAAATACTTTCAGCAATTGATTAACAATTTTCCTCGAGTGTTTCAGCCTTCTTGTTGTTGTAACCAAATTGTATGGATATGCTTTGAATTGTTAAGGAAATTTATCGCATATGCAAAAAAATAAAGTTGAACATAAGACTTTCTTTTATTATCACAAAAAACAGTTGATTCTTCAATTTTTTTTTTTTGAGATTTTCTGAACATTTTTTCCGCAAATGTTTGCCAAATTCACATAAAAATTTATTGTCTCCGATAAGGGGAAAAAAATGTTGACTAAAATTATTCAAAAATACATAAAATTTATGGAGAAAAAAAAGGGGGATGGGCTTAGCTGGGGAGGGTACAAAAAGGATAAGTTTAAAAAAGGGATCCCATGAACATGAAAGCAAAGGAAGCGATAATGGCTGTGAGAATTGATTTGAAGGAGGAATAGATTTTGGCAATTTTCGGGAATTGTGCTCAAATCAGTATGGAAAGGACAGATATGGGTATTTATATATTTAATGCTGAACTATTAGAATGAAAATAAGTTTCCCACTAGCCATGGGGAATTTTTTATGAATTCTAAAAGGCAGGAAATAAACCAAACATTTGAAATACGTAAGGCATTTCTCCTAAGAACATATCTTTGGAGAATTTTGACCATTATATTTTATTTAAAATTTATACAGCATTAACTTCCAGTTGGCAACTATTTGAATTTTATGAAATTTCTATTCCTGTACAAAATTTATGGCGAACTTCATTCAAATCGCAAATACAGACGAACAAACACAAGCGAATTCGATTAAAAGCCTGTTTCTTGTTTAACGCTGCCACAATCAAATGAAATTTCCAATTCATTTATAAGCCCTCGAAGCTATTCCAATATGGTTGGTTCAATGTCTTTGTGGTCCTATTCTCTTTATTCCCCATTTGCCAATTTAAATTTCACTTTTCTAGGAGCTGAGGTTGATTGTGATTATTTAACCGCATATATGAGACATTGCAGTTCAAGCGGAATTTGGAATTTGTGGAGAGATTTTCAAAAACTGAACAAAGAAATCAGTCAGTGAAATTTTCCCTAAAGACAAAATTCCAGTCTCACTAAAGACAAAATGTCAGTAAAATTTTCTCTAAAGACAAAATTTCGATAAAATTTTCCTTATAGACAAAATTTGAGAGAGATTTTCGCTAAAGACAAAATTTTAGTGAAATTTTAGGGCAAAATGTCAGTGAGATCTTCCCTAAAGACAAAATTTCTATGAAACCTTCCCTAAAGACAAAACTTTTGCCTAAAGACAAAATTTTCGAGAAATCTTCTCTAAAGACAAAATTTCAGTGAAATTTTCTCAAAATACAAAATTTCCGTGAAATCTTCTCTAAAGACAAAATTTCAGTGAAATTTTCTCTAAAGGCAAAATTTTGATAAAATTTTCCTTATAGACAAAAATTGAGAGAGATTTTCGCTAAAGACAAAATTTTAGTGAAATTTTAGGGCAAAATGTCAGTGAGATCTTCCCTAAAGCCAAAATTTCTATGAAACCTTCCCTAAAGACAAAACTTTTGCCTACAGACAAAATTTCCGAGAAATCTTCCCTAAAGACAAAATTTCCGAGAAATCTTCCCTAAAGACAAAATTTCCATGAAATTTTCTCTAAAGACAAAATTTCCATGAAATTTTCTCTAAAGACAAAATTTCCATGAAATTTTCTCTAAAGACAAAATTTCCATGAAATTTTCTCTAAAGACAAAATTTCCATGAAATTTTCTCTAAAGACAAAATTTCCATGAAATTTTCCCTAAAGACAAAATTTCCATGAAATTTTCCCTAAAGACAAAATTTCCATGAAATTTTCTCTAAAGACAAAATTTCCATGAAATTTTCTCTAAAGACAAAATTTCTATGAAATTTTCTCTAAAGACAAAATTTCCATAAAATTTTCTCTAAAGACAAAATTTCCATGAAATTTTCTCTAAAGACAAAATTTCCATGACATTTTCTCTAAAGACAAAATTTCCATGAAATTTTCTCTAAAGACAAAATTTCCATGAAATTTTCCCTACAGACAAAATTTCTGTGAAATCTTCTCTAAAGACAAAATTTCCATGAAATTTTCCCTAAAGACAAAATTTCCATAAAATTTTCTCTAAAGATAAAATTTTCATGAAATCTTCTCTTAAGACAAAATTTTCATGAAATTTTCTCTAAAGACAATATTTCCATGAAATTTTCTCTAAAGACAAAATTTCCATGAAATTTTCTCTAAAGACAAAAATTCCATGAAATTTTCTCTAAAGACAAAAATTCCATGAAATTTTCTCTAAAAACAAAAATTCCATGAAATTTTCCCTAAAGACAAAATTTCCATGAAATTTTCCCTAAAGACAAAATTTCCATGAAATTTTCCCTAAAGACAAAATTTCCATGAAATTTTCCCTAAAGACAAAATTTCCATGAAATTTTCCCTAAAGACAAAATTTCCATGAAATTTTCCCTAAAGACAAAATTTCCATGAAATTTTCTCTAAAGACAAAATTTCCATGAAATTTTCTGTAAAGACAAAATTTCCATGAAATTTTCTCTAAAGACAAAATTTCCATGAAATTTTCTCTAAAGACAAAATTTCCATGAAATTTTCTCTAAAGACAAAATTTCCATGAAATTTTCTCTAAACACAAAATTTCCATGAAATTTTCTCTAAAGATAAAATTTCCATGAAATTTTCTCTAAAGATAAAATTTCCATGAAATTTTCTCTAAAGACAAAATTTCCATGAAATTTTCTCTAAAGAAAAAATTTCCATGAAATTTTCTCTAAAGACAAAATTTCCATGAAATTTTCCCTAAAGACAAAATTGCCATGAAATTTTCCCTAAAGACAAAATTTCTGTGAAATTTTCCCTAAAGACAAAATTTCCATTAAATTTTCCCTAAAGACAAAATGTCCGCCCGACAGACACGGGATAGCTTTGAGCACCACACAGGATGGAACTTTGAACTCCGACTTGTGTGGAGTCCATCGTTACCACGAGAGGCTTAGCTGAAAGCTACCGGGCGCGTACACATGTTGCGGATGGTGGAAAGCTCCGATTTTATGCGGAGTAGCTCCAAATGCGGCCGCGGGCAGTCAGCGATTTTCGAGAGGAGAGTCTCAGTGAGGAATCAGGTGGCACTGGCTCTTAATTAAATACTGAGTGAAAATGATACTCGAGATGACAAGGCAAGTTATTGGCGTCTTCAAATAGCCAATGGCCAACATCAGCGTCTGTTTCCTGGTTAGGGGCGGCCGGAGGCGAGCGTCGGATCTTGGAGCAAGCGGCTCGCCGCAACGAGGGATAAATGTGCAATGCCATAAAACCCATGCGGTTCCGCCCCCGAAAAACAATGAGAACTACTATGAGAAACAAAGGATTAGTAACAAGTAAAAGCGTGCTAAATTCAACCGGGTCGAATCTTATATACCCTCCACCATGGATCGCATTTGTCGAGTTCTTTTGTCGGCATCTCTTCTTAGGCCAAAAAAAGGATAAAAGAAAAGATTTGCTCTGCTAATAGAGCGATATCAAGATATGGTCCATTTCGGACCACAATTAAATTACATGTTGGAGACCTGTGTAAATTGTCAGCCAATTCGAATAAGAATTGCGGCCTTTAAGGGCTGAAGAAGTAAAATAGGGAGATCGGTTTATAGGGGAGCTGTATTAGGGTATAAACCGACACGCACGTTAAAGGTCATGAGAGCATCCGTCGTGCAAAGTTTCATTCTAATCGGATAAGAATTGCGCCCTCTAGAGGCTCAAGAAGTCAATATCCCAGATTGGTTTATATGGCAACTATATCAGGTTATGGACCGATTTGAACTATTCTTAGCACAGTTAATGAATGTCATAACGAAACACCTCATGCAAAATTTCAGCTAAATCGGATAATAATTGCGCCCTCTAGTGGCTCAAGAAGTCAAGATCCCAGATCGGTTTATATGGCATCTATATCAGGTTATGGGCCGATTTTAACTATTCTTAACACAGTTGTTGGAAGTCATAACGAAACACCTCATGCAAAATTTCAGCTAAATCGGATTATAATTACGCCCTCTAGTGGCTCAAGAAATCAAGACCCAAGATCGGTTTATATGGCAGCTATATCAGGTTATGGACCGATTTGAACTATTCTTAACACAGTTGTTGGAAGTCATAACAAAACACGTCGTGCAAAATTTCATTCAAATCGGATGATACTTGCGCCCTCTAGAGGCTCAAGAAGTCAAGACCCAAGATCGGTTAATATGACAGCTATATCAAAACATGGACCGATATGGCCCATTTATAATGCCAACCGACCTACACTAATAAGAAGTATTTGTGCAAAATTTCAAGCGGCTAGCTTTACTCTTTCGGAAGTTAGCGTGCTTTCGACAGACAGACGGACGGACGGACGGACATGGCTAGATCGACATAAAATGTCACGACGATCAAGAATATATATACTTTATGGGGTCCCTGACGAATATTTCGAGTAGTTACAAACAGAATGACGAAATTAGTACACCCCCCCTCTTATGGTGGAAGGTATAAAAACAAAATGTCCGTGAAATTTTCCCTAAAGACAATATTTCAGTGAAATTTTGGCTTAAAACAAAATTTCTGTGACATTTTTGTTTAAGACAAAATTTACGTAAAATTTTCTCTAAATACAAAATTATAATGAAATTTTACCTAAATTCAAAATTTTGGTTAAATTAACCCTAAAGTCAAAAGTTCAGTGAAATTTTCCCTAAAGACAAAATTTCAGAGAGATTTTCCCTAAAGACAAAATTTCAATTAAATTTCCTAAGTAACATTTTCCGTAAAGATAAAATTTCCCCAAAAAATAATGCAAATTGCAAATTTTGCCTATGAACATTCCACTAAGAAACAGGGGCAAACTTCTCCGATTCAAGTTTAAGCTCAATAATAAGGGGCCTCCCTTTTATAGCCGAGTCCGAACGGCGTGCCACAGTGCGACACCTCTTTGGAGAGAAGTTTTACATGGCATAGTACCTCACAAATGTTGCCAGCATTAGGAGGGGAAAACCAACACTGAAAATTTTTTGATGCTCTCGCCAGGATTCGAACTCAGGCGTTGGGCTTCATAGGCGGACATGCTAACCTCTGCGCTATGGTGGACGGTGGCCAAAAAAAAAATATTTCATTGAAAATACCCTTAAATAAACATTTTTAATGAAATTCACTTCAAAGACAAAATTTTTATGAAATTTTTTTAAAGAAAAGTCTACAAAATTTTCTCCAAAGCAAGAATTGTTCTGAAATTTTCTCCAAAGTTTTGATTGCTGTTTCTTTGATTCTGTGTCCCCTTCAAAAAACCAATGGAATTTCTCATTTTCAGATTTCTAAACAAACACTCAAGATACGATATGGTCGCCGTTGTCGTAGTTATTCATCTACACATGCAAACATACATACATACACACATTCATATGTGGCAGTGATACTGTGAATGGTATATCCTTCACATACGCACTGGGGAGCGTTTAATTCTAATTGTTCTGTTTGTTTGTTAATACTCGATGGCCATAAGCAAAACAAGCTCACATTCACTTACCCACGTGCCCACAAATGCTATAAACAACACCATTGGCACACATACACACACACACACAAACCCCCACCATGCTTGATCAAAAGCCATTTGCAGATACACACACGTATATGCGTACTTAAACACCAAATGGAGTGTTGTGTGTTAAAGGAGCAAACAAACAAACGAACAAACGAACGAACGACGATAAGCAATACATAAATTCATACTGTAGTGTAAACACATCCCCCACAAACACATGCACTTACCTTGTGAAGCATATGAAAACAAATCTTGAAGAATACAATGAAATGCAATTCATTTCGCAACAAGCAAATGGTGTAGCAAAATGAATCAGAGAGCGGGGATTACACAATGACGCCAATTGCTTTTCATTTTCCCCAATGCTAGCGTTTGCCCTTTATGGCAAAACGTCTTTCTTTGTATCCTATCTCCATTTTATTCGTTGTTCGAGCTTTTTAATCCCAATTGCAGTGGAATACGGAAATGAAAGTAAATTCCCTATTTCAATTCACCCAAGATTCGAATGAATATCCACCATTTGGACGTAAGCTGAACCAACAATAATTTAAGATACACGTGTTGATAAAATTAGTATGAGGATGAATAACCTCCTACTTTTGTCTTTAGGGAAATTTTCATTAAAATTTTGTCTTTAGAGAAAATTTCATAGACATTTTGTCTTTAGAGAAAATTTCATAAAAATTTCGTCTTTAGAGAAAATTTCATAGGAATTTTGTCTTTAGAGAAAATTTCATAGAAATTTTGTCTTTAGAGAAAATTTCATAGAAATTTTGTCTTTAGAGAAAATTTCATAGAAATTTTGTCTTTAGAGAAAATTTCATAGAAATTTTGTCTTTAGAGAAAATTTCATAGAAATTTTGTCTTTAGAGAAAATTTCATAGAAATTTTGTCTTTAGAGAAAATTTCATAGAAATTTTGTCTTTAGAGAAAATTTCATAGAAATTTTGTCTTTAGAGAAAATTTCATAGAAATTTTGTCTTTAGAGAAAATTTCATAGAAATTTTGTCTTTAGAGAAAATTTCATAGAAATTTTGTCTTTAGAGAAAATTTCATAGAAATTTTGTCTTTAGAGAAAATTTCATAGAAATTTTGTCTTTAGAGAAAATTTCATAGAAATTTTGTCTTTAGAGAAAATTTCATAGAAATTTTGTCTTTAGAGAAAATTTCATAGAAATTTTGTCTTTAGAGAAAATTTCATAGAAATTTTGTCTTTAGAGAAAATTTCATAGAAATTTTGTCTTTACAGAAAATTGCACAGAAATTTTGTCTTTACAGAAAATTTCATAAAAATTTTTTCTTAAAAGGCAATTTCAAAAAAATTTTGCTAAGTTTTGAAAAAGAAAAGGTTGGCGCTTAAAATTTTGAACAAACACTTCGAATTGAGTCGAATTGTAAGTCGGTTGGGATTAAAAATAGGCCAAATCTCTCCATATTTTGATGTAGGCTTCATACAAACTGATCGCTCTGTATGACTTCTTGAGGGCGCAATCTTATCCGATTTGGTTGAAATTTTGCATGTGGCGTCTAAGAAATAATATCGGCAGAGCTTATATGGCAACTATATCAGATTATATACCCATTCATCATATTTGGCACGTAAGTTAAAGGTTATGTGAGAAGTCGATGTGCAAAATTTTAGTCAGATCGGATAAGAATAATCTCTATAGGCTCACCGTAGCGCAGAGTTTAGCACGTTTGAATCCTGGCGAGACCATCAGAAAAAATTTTCGGCTGTGGTTTTCCCCTCCTAAGGCTGGCAACATTTGTGAGGTCCTATGCCATGTAAAACTTCTCTCCAAATAGGTTTCGCACTGCGGCTAGCAGTTCGGACTCGGCCATAAAAAGGAGGCCCCTTGTCATTGAGCTTAAACATGAATCGGACTGCACTCATTGATATGTGAGAAGTTTGCCCCTGTTCCTTAGTGAAGTGCTCATGGTCAAAATTTGCAATTTGCATGGGCTCAAGAGATATGATCAGACGATCATTTTATATGAGAGCTATGTCAGTTTATGAACCGATTTAGACCATACTTGTCACAGATAACCAAATTGGATAATAATTGCTCTCTCTAGAGGCTCAAGAAGTCAAGATCCCAGATCGTTTTATATAGCAGCTACATGAAAACATGGACCGATGTGGCCCATTTACAATACCAACCGACCTATACTGATGTGACGTATTTGTGCAAAATTTCAAACGGACGGACATGGCTAGATCGACTTAAAATGTCATAGCGATCAGGAATATATATTCTTTATGGGGTCTTAGACCAATTTTTCAATGTGCTACAAATGGAAAGGCGATATCCCGATTAGACATCTGAGCCCCTTCAAGCCGTAATGTTTGTCCGATTCGGCTGAAATTTCCAACTTCCAATAACCGTACCAAAGTACGGCTAAAATTGGTCTATAACCTTATGATGGTCTCGCCAGGATACGAACCCAGGCGTTCAGCGTTGTAGGCGGCCATGCGCTACGGTGGCCTCCCAGAAATTTGCTACGAAGAATAAAATTGTGGAATTTAACTAAATTTGTTTTGTGTAAATTTTTAGCATAATCCATGATGGTGGAGAGTTCTCAGGATTAACCCGGCTGAACTCAGCACGTTTTTATTTGTTACTTCTTAATCCAAATTTCTAGTTGTGGAAATGATCATGAATTTTAGTTACCTTTGCTTCAGGAACCTGTTTTTGGAATTATGGCCAATTCTAGTTTTGAAACTAAAAATCGCCTTTTTCAGCCAATATTCATTTGAAGGAAGAATTCTTGGAAGTGGTTACGAATTAGCCTTATATTTGCTCGAGGACCCTTAAAAATTAAATTGTTCGCGGTCAAAGGCATTTTGTCAGCCGGTTATGATTTTGGGGAAAAATTGGCTTGAAATTTTGTTTTTGCAGAAAATTTAAAAACAATTTCTACAGAGAATATTTTTTTTTAAATGTTGTTAATCAAGAAAATTTGCTTGAAATTTTATCTTGAAATTTTACGAAAAATTTTGTATTTGGAAAAATTTACCTAAAATTTTTTTTTTTAAAAATGTCCACATATTTTTCCTTAGAGAAATTTTCTTTAAATTTAATTCCATTAATTTTTTAAATTTATTTTTGTTTTTCTTGTAAACAAAAGTTGTTTACTATACATCTTGGCTTCGGAGGAATATTCGCCCCAATCTCTATCTTAGGAAAATATTTCATGAGAATGAAAAACAAGTAAAAAGGCGTTAAGTTCGGCCGTAAAACCGTATGTAAACCACCTTTCATCAAAATCCGGTGTTAATTGCATTCCTTATGTCCCATAACAGTTATATCGAAATATTTTCCGATTTGGACCAAATACTAATTGGTACAAGTCATTGATCAATTGTGTATAACAAAATATTGGTCTTTTTAGAAGCTATAACTAAAAATAAACCGATCTGGACCATATGCAATGTCGAATAGCCTAGCACAACGCACTGTCCCAAATCGGACAATAAATGCGACTTTTATGGGCCCAAACCCTTAAATCGAGAGATCGGTCTAAATGGCAGCTATATCCAAATCTGAACCGATCAGGGTCAAATTGAAGAAGAATGTCGAAGGGCCTAACACAACTCAGTGTCCCAAATTTCAGCAAAATCGGATGATAAATGTGGCTTTTATGGGCCAAAAACCCTAAACAGGAGGATCGGTCTATATGGCAGATATATCCAAATCTGGACCGATCTCAGTAAAATGGAAGAAGGATGTCGAAGGGCCTGACACAACTCACTGTTCCGAATTGCGACGACATCGGACAATAAATGCGCCTTTTATTGCCCCAAAACCTAAAACCGAGAGATCGGTCTACATAGCAGCTATATTTAAATCTGGACCGATGTGTCCCATAATGCAGAAGTATGGAAAGGGGCTTAACTTAACTCACTGTCCCAAATTTCAGAGACATCGGACAATAATTGAGCCTTTTATGGGCCTAAGACCCTAAATCGGAGGATCGGTCTATATGGCAGCTATATCCAAATCTGAACCGATCTGAGCCAAATTGACGAAGAATATCGAAGGGTCTAACACAACTCACTGTCCCAAATATCAGCAAGATCGGATAATAAATGTGGATTTTATGGGCCTAAGACCCTAAATCGGCGGATCGGTCTATATGACAGCTATATCCAAATCTGAACCGATCTAGGCCAAATTGACGAAGTATGTCGGTGGGCCCAACACAACTCACTGTCCTAAATTTCAGCAAAATCGGGTAATAAATGTGGCTTTTATGGGCATAAGACCATAAATCGAAGGATCGGTCCATATGGCAGCTATATCCAAATCTGAACCGATCTCAGAAAAATTGACGAAGGATGTTGAAGGGCCTAATACAACTCACTGTCCCAAATATCAACAAAATCGGATAATAAATGTGGTTTTTATTGGCCTAAGACCCTAAATCGGCGGATCGGTCTATATGGGGGCTATATCAAAATATAGTCCGATATAGCCTATCTTCGAACTTAATCTGTTTATGGACAAAAAAGAATCTGTGCAAAGTTTCAGCTCAAAATCTCTATTTTTATAGACTGTAGCGTGATTTCAACA